>NC_091227.1:17703262-17710762 GCF_040958095.1 Procambarus clarkii | reverse complement strand
CATAATGTCACTAAGATGCACCCCATACAACTTGCAACTTAGTGACATTAAACCAGCGAGGAAGGAGGGATAGGGGGAGGGGGGGGGGGGCAGCAGGCGACACAATCTGGACCAGCAGACATCAGCAGCGTACAAGTGTGAGTCTTGTGCCCAGGTGAGCATGTAGTAGAGCAGTGGACCTCAGTAGAGTGTGTAGAGTCTCACCCTCTGGCCAGCCCTGGTGGTGGCCAGCCTGGTGGTGGCCAGCCTGGTGGTGGCCAGCCTGGTGGTGGCCAGCCTGGTGATGGCCAGCCTGGCCCGCACGCTACACCACTCTCGGGGGTCTTATTACCTATTTCTTATTATCTATGTGTTATTACCTAAAGATCTCTCCTTTACCAGATGTTGTTGCAACCTCTTGCGATCTTTTCTGTCATCTTGCAAAGTCTGCATGTACAGGTCCCTGATTCAGTGCCTACTCTATTTTTACACACTGGTACTACAGGGACGGTCTTCTAGCTTTCTGGTAGTTCTCCTGTTTCCATTCTTTTCTGTCTCCTTTTCTTGTATACTGGTAGTACATTTGCTGTCTTCTTGCATTCTGGTAGCTCTCTTGTTTCCAATAAGGTGAATATATGTGTGAGTAGCCAACACAGCCTAGGTCCCCTCCTTAAATGATTCAAGGGGAGATGATCTCTTAACCCATTATAGAATCCAAGGAGAATCTTCTCTGTATCCAGCAAATCCTTCAACACTCAAACGAATTTGAAGATTTAATGCTTCGACTCCTCCGGCGGGGTATAGTAATGTCAGACAAGGAATAGACGGTGATGAGGGAGGTGGTGGCACTCTTCCCTGACGTTGGCACTCTCCTCTGAAAGTGGCACTCTCCCCTGAAGATGGCACTCTCCCCTGAAGGTGGCACGCTCCCCTGAAGGTGACACCCTCCTCTTAAGATGTGACACCTCTGACATTGTGGTGTGATCATTTGACAGCCCACACATGCAGTTCCTCGCTCGTCCTCAGACATCCTGCATCTGCAAAAGTCTCATAAAAGAATTAAGTAGTTCGCTTTTGTCATGTATGTTCACAAAGAATAACACTGGACATAGCGCAACACCTTGCAATGATTAGACATTTTACTTCATCATCCTTATCTTTCCCTCTTGCTCGCTATCCTGTTTCCTAATTGATAGTTTGTCACCTCCTCATTTTCAGCCTCGTCAGTGTGTCTACTGTGCTTCTACAATCTGTAGGACACTGTCAAATGCTTTCTGGCAGTCCAATAATGTGCAATCATCCCGGTCTTCCATCCTGTCATTCTATCATAGAATTCCAATAGAGTTGTCAGACGCGAGCTTCTTCTCCTTTTAAAGTGTTCCACTATTCTCTTCCATTATTATTCCTCTCTTCATTTGTTATCTTCTTTCTCTATACGTCGCTGCGTTGCAACTCGTCCTCCTGTGCCTTTCGAAACACTGCGGACCATCGTACATATATTGACGCAAAAGGCAGTTTCATAGTAGAATTTGGTACTATTTACTTTATAGTCTGAAAAACTAAAGCTAAAAACCAAACTTAAATATTCTTAGGCCTAGTATAGTACATATATGTACTATATTAGGCCTCAGATAGCGTGTATTATGCCTAAGAAAGTTAGGTTACGTGAGTTTAGGTTATCTTTATAACTTCAGTACAAAACCTTTATCAGTATTATTATTATTATTATTAACATCTTTATTGACAGAATTAACTACAATTTTGCTTAATCTGAGGATTTTGTCCAATTTCAATAGTATACCGATTTCTACCATCTAATTGGCTGTTACGTCAATATATGAACGATGGTCGTCCTCGTTACTATAAGTACGACCTTAACAGGTGGATGGGGTGAACAGTGTGTACTTGTGAGAGACAGGTGTCTGTCATCGCATGATTTCTGTCTGTCAGCTGTCTTGTGTGACAGCATGATGCCCGTCTCCTAGATGTGCTCGCCTAGATGTACTTACAGGACTGAGCATTATAGCTCCCTAACCCCGCCTTTCCAATCCCTGCAATGACATTGATGCAGTAAATATGACACGGTACTTGCCATAGACGTTGCTATGGAGCTGGCCACCACAACCTCTTACACAACCAACTAACAACCAACAATAGCAACTTACACTAACAACTCTCTTACACAATACAACTGTTTACCGAAGCTCTTCCCCCCCCCCCATCCCACCTCCCCTCTCTCCCCCCCTCTCTTGCTCCCCCCTCCCACCCCCCCCTCTCTTGCTCCCCCCCTGCCACCTCCCCTCTCTCCCCTCCCCCTCTCTTGCCCCCCACCCCCTCCAGCCTCTCCTCCCTCCCCCCTATCTTGCCCCCCCTCTCACCTCCCCTCCCTCCCCCCTCTCTTGGCCACCCCTCCCACCTCCCCTCTCTTGCTCTCCCCTCACCAGCTGACGGTGCCCTCAGATGTCAGCCAGAACAGAGGGATGGTGACGGAGATATCTAGAGCCACCGCCTCTCTCACCATGATTCTTGTCACCTTGTCAACCCTCATTTCCTCTCCCCTCACACTTACCCTCCCGCTATCTCCCCTTCCATCTACGGAGGGGCAATGGGAATGATAAAAAGGGTGAGAGAAGGGGAAAGAGGGAGAGATGGTAGGAGATTATGAGGGAGATAGTGAAGGTGGAGACGGAGCAAGAAGCTGTGAAGAGTGAGGGAGAGTAATGGTTGGGGGCGTGAGCCCCCCTACGCCCCTCCCCACCCGTATTCCCAGATAATTACCCAACAATGTGGGGAGAGAGAGAGAGGGAGAGAACAATGTGAGGGAGAGGAACAACAGAGAGCTATGGGTTAACCTGGTTGTAAACCGGCTGTGTGATGGTGTTCCAGGGAACCAATGTTGACAAGCGAGGTCGCGCTCCGCCACGGGGAAAGGTCATCAACCATGGGAGCCCTGGTCGCTGACCGGGCCGCGGGGCTGTTGATCCCCGAAGCTACACAAGGTAGGTAGACTGATCTAGCCAATTGTTCCCTCACCCCGTTAGCATCCAGCGAGTCTTTTTTTTATTTTTTTGTCTACCACAGACGTGGCCAGACATTAACAATGCTAACCAGTATATATATATTTTCTTGTCCTCCATGGACAGGGTGAGAGATGTGTTAAACATATAGTTCAGGGATTTATAGAAAAATCAACCACAGAAGGTGATTGTAGTGTTTTTAAAATGCTAGACTAAGCTACATACGCAAATACATCAATGGTAAATCCAGCGAGGTGTGAGGACACAGGTTCTCTGAGGGGGGGGGGTGGAAAGTGAGGGGTGAGTAAGTCTTGTGAGGAACATGAGGAGAGAGGGGAGACACAAATGGGTGAGGGGAAGCGGACGTCTTGGCTCACCGCAAAGGAGGAAAAAAGAATATAATAAAGTATGGGGTAAAGAAAGAGAATGATAATTAGGAGGAGCAAAATGAAGGGAAGACCCGGAGGGTCGAGTTATGAGGGGAAGAAGAGGCGAATGACGAAGGGGAAAAAAAGATAATAAATGTCAGAATAAAGAGAATAAAGTGGGAACCAGTAGAAACTCGACAGAAAGAGAGGATTAAGTCACTGAGGATGACTTGAGCCTCCTTCCCTTCCCTCCCACCACTGCTCTGTCCCTCTACCACCCCTCATCCATCTATCTCACCATCCAACCCTCTTCACGAATAATAGCAGGACCTTCTGGAGGCGTCTGGACTAGAGCCTTGTATAAGTGTAGCTGTATGTTCATCCTGAGGTAACGGAATATCCTCAGTTTTCCCAAGACTGTTTATGTGTTGTGAATTCAGAATTTTACATGATTTTTTATTTTGATTCTATTAATCTTGAGTTCCAGTATTGTGCCTACATTCCTATGTTATTAAGGGTGGTTGTCAAGGATAATGGGCTATGTTATTAAGGGTGGTTGTCAAGGATAATGGGCTCTGTTATTAAGGGTGGTTGTCAAGGATAATGGGCTCTGTTATTAAGGGTGGTTGTCAAGGATAATGGGCTATGTTATTAAGGGTGGTTGTCAAGGATAATGGGCTCTGTTATTAAGGGTGGTTGTCAAGGATAATGGGCTCTGTTATTAAGGGTGGTTGTCAAGGATAATGGGCTATGTTATTAAGGGTGGTTGTCAAGGATAATGGGCTATGTTATTAAGGGTGGTTGTCAAGGATAATGGGCTCTGGATTTCATTTAGCAATGTGTATTATTTGGAAGTTTTGTTCGTTGGTGCTTTTTTCGATTGCTTTACAAAGCCGTTTATGACTGCTATTGCCACCTTAGTTTTGATGGCTTGTAAAGTCTTTGATTGTCCTGAAGACAGACTTTTGATACTCTACTTCAGCTCGAATGATTCACCTGCCAATGCAGGTGAATCATTCGAGCTGATCTTAGCTGCTCTGTTGACTAGGAAGCTGCATAGTTGCAGTAAATCTCTGTGGAAGCCCTAGTTCACATATCTTGTATTTGAGGCCTGTGTGTGTGCCAGTCTTTGTCGAAAGCTTTCGATTTGTCTTTGAGCACTATATTACATTTCTCACTTTTCGTCATTGAATTTGTTATACGATCATAGACGAGGACTATATGTGAATGGCTCTTCTGTGGTTTCTGAATAAATGTTGTCTGGTGTTAAGTCTGTGTTGCGCTTCCATGAGCTTCTCCAGTCTGCGGTTGATTATTTTGACCAATATTTTACCTGGTGTCTCGAATACGGAAATTGGTCTGTAATTTCCTGTTGGTAGTTTTCCCGACTTGCAAATTAAATTGATGGTGGCATTTTTGTAGTAGATGGGGTATAGACGGGATACAAAAGCTGCATTTAATACTTGCGTATATTGATGGATGGCCCTGTGGCACTCTGAGGTTAGCTGCACCTTGTTAGTGTGTGGATGGTCCTGTGGCACTCTGAGGTTAGCTCCCCCTTGTTAGTGTGTGGATGGTCCTGTGGCACTCTGAGGTTAGCTCCCCCTTGTTAGTGAGTGGATGGTCCTGTGGCACTCTGAGGTTAGCTCCCCCTTGTTAGTGTGTGGATGGTCCTGTGGCACTCTGAGGTTAGCTGCACCTTGTTAGTGAGTGGATGGTCCTGTGGCACTCTGAGGTTAGCTGCACCTTGTTAGTGAGTGGATGGTCCTGTGGCACTGTGAGGTTAGCTGCACCTTGTTAGTGAGTGGATGGCCCTGTGGCACTCTGAGGTTAGCTGCACCTTGTTAGTGAGTGGATGGTCTTGTGGCACTCTGAGGTTACCTCCACCTTGTTAGTGAGTGGATGGTCCTGTGGCACTCTGAGGTTAGCTGCACCTTGTTAGTGAGTGGATGGCCCTGTGGCACTCTGAGGTTAGCTGCACCTTGTTAGTGAGTGGATGGCCCTGTGGCACTCTGAGGTTAGCTGCACCTTGTTAGTGAGTGGATGGTCCTGTGGCACTCTGAGGTTAGCTCCCCCTTGTTAGTGAGTGGATGGTCCTGTGACACTCTGAGGTTAGCTGCACCTTGTTAGTGAGTGCAGCTGTTGTGTCTCCACTGTGAAGGTCAAACTTGTTAAGTTAAACTTGCTGGTGTTCGCACACTGGATGGTTGGGGGACTCTTGGCATTTTTTATTTTGACGTTAAATCAGGCAAACAAAGGGGATGGCAAAGCAACACTGAACCACCATGCTTGGTGAACAGTTCAGGATTGTAATGCTCAAACCATCTTAGTAGTTCATCAACATGGATTTATTCAAACAGGCCAAAAGTCCTAACAAGTCAAATGAATAGAATGTGTGTATGATATGTGAACAGGGAATAAGTTCTCATACAACATACAGCAGACGAACTCAACCCAAAGATATTTAAGACAGCTTTCATCCACCTTATTCATCTCCCCTCCACACCCCCTCACATCTTTCCATCCCACACTAACTTCCCCTCTTCTCAAAGGGAAGGGCAAAACCACGCCCCCATGTCAATGGCCAATCTCAAGGTCCTATCTCCTAGGCCTACAAACACGTGACAGACCATGGCTATAGACACCCTACAGAGGGAGGTTGGGGGGGGGGGAGGAGAGGACTGGCCCTTACCCCATCTGCCTAAAACTATAAAAACTTGTTCCCTCACGATACCTGGCTGGGTCAGTGCCCCCCCTGCCCTCCCCCCCCCTCCATGGATAGGGATGGGCTCCTCCCAACACACCTGACAACCATAATGGGTTTAGGGACAACCCACACAGCCCACGGGAAGAACATGAACAATGTTGACAATGCACACCAGTTGCTACAACTTGAGCATCTGCACCTGTGCACCTGAGCACCCCTGCCAGAGACTCACCTGAGCAGCAGCACCTGGTCGTATTCACCACACAACTCACCTACAAAGAGAAACAAGGAAACAAGTGTGAGCTAACGACCTTGAACCAATTAGGGCGGCGGGACCTTAGTTACATGAACAGTTATTCCCTTCACTAATTGTTCTCTCTCACACAACACTGATACCTTACCTGAGACTGCGCACGCCACCTCCCTCCACATGGCCACAGTGGCCACCTCCCTCCACATGGCCACAGTGGCCACCTCCCTCCACATGGCCACAGTGGCCACCTCCCTCCACATGGCCACAGTGGCCACCTCCCTCCACATGGCCACAGTGGCCACCTCCCTCCACATGGCCACAGTGGCCACCTCCCTCCACATGGCCACAGTGGCCACCTCCCTCCACATGGCCACAGTGGCCACCTCCCTTCACATGGCCACACTGGCCACCTCCCTCCACATGGCCACACTGGCCACCTCCCTCCACATGGCCACACTGGCCACCTCCCTCCACAGTGGCCACCTCCCTCCACAGTGGCCACCTCCCTCCACATGGCCACACTGGCCACCAACCTTCACATGGCCACACTGGCCACCAACCATCACATGGCCACACTGGCCACCAACCTCCACATGGCCACAGTGGCCACCAACCTCCACGTGGCCACAGTGGCCACCAACCTTCACATGGCCACAGTGGCCACCGTGATGGGAATAGTGACGTCTCAACAATCAATAACCACCTCGCCACACAATTATGTTGAAGCCAATTTTGGGAAGCAATTAAAGCGAACATTTACATGGATGTAAGGTAAGGTAATTGTCAAGAGCAAGCACTAAGCCACTACGACTATGTACCACTTGGAAAGGATGAGGATAAGGATTTAGGATAGGACGGAGGGAAGGAATGGTGTCCATCCACTTGGACGGTCGGGGATTGAACGCCGACCTGCATGAAGCGAGACCGTCGCTCTACCGTCCAGCCCAAGTGGTTGGGCATTTACATAAATGTGCAACGCAAACAAGAAGAAATTTATAACTTGGGATTTATTACTCGGAATTAAACAAGTGATTCAAATAACTGTTGTGTAATGCAGTTGGTCATGGTTCCCTGGTGGCGCAGTGGTCTCACACACACACACACAAAAGCAGTTTGGTCTGGGTTCGTATCCTGGCCAGGAAGGATTGACTAAGGGCGGGTCCTTTACCGTTTGCC
>NC_091227.1:17690762-17698262 GCF_040958095.1 Procambarus clarkii | reverse complement strand
ATTGCTGTTACCTGCTCTTACAACTCTAGCATGTTCGTTAACTAGGACATGTCTCCTTTGATACCTAACATCCATCTGATCACAAATGTCATATCATTCATGCAAACACTCAAACGACAAGGCCGACGGGTACTTATCAATTGGGTGCCAAGTCATGTGGGAATAATAGGAAATGACATTGCAGACGATGTTGTTCTTTGGAGACGAGAAGGTTTGGAACCTCTCAAGCCTCACTTTACCACATCTGCTGCCTCCTCTCCCCTCTCCCTCTCTCCCCTCTCTCTCTCTCTCCCCTCTCACTCTCTCCCCCTCACATCCTCCTCTTATCATCTGGAGACAAAACATTCACCATAAGGCATGGCGACAGGTGCTAGACATTTAATTTATAATTCGTCTCTGTCTCGCCCTCCCTCTTCCCTCACCTGTCTCTTCTATTTCATCCTTTGTCTGCCTTCTTTGTGCGTCAGTCTGCCTGCATTCCTGTGTTTGTCACTTACACATTCAAGCACTTATACATTCAAGCACTTACACATTCAAGCACTTACACATTCAAGCACTTACACATTCAAGCACTTACACATTCAAGCACTTACACATTCAAGCACTTACACATTCAAGACACTGACCTCCAGTGAGCTGCACAACATCAGTATCTTTGGAGTGTGGAAATATTCTAAAATGACATTCAACATCGTTGAGAGAGCAAAGTCTCGACAGAATATAATGAGAGCAATCACAGGGCCGCGTCTGCGAGCGTGACACACGGACGAGGAGTCACAATAACGTGGCTGAAGTATGTTGACCAGACCACACACTAGAAGGTGAAGGGACGACGACGTTTCGGTCCGTCCTGGACCATTCTCAAGTCGATTGTCTTGAGAATGTTTCACATACTCGACCTTCCTTCCGTAGTTGATTGTGCAGTGCCTGCCTTACTCTTCCTCCTGGCCAGCAGGCATAGATTGAAGTTATTCAAGACGATGCCATTGCCAGTCATAACGAGGGCTCCCAGATGGACAAACATACTATCTTCTTGAGGTTATCTTGAGATGATTTCGGGGCTTTTTTTAGTGTCCTCGCGGCCTGGTTCTCGACCAGGCCTCCACCCCCCCAGGAAGCAGCCCGTGACAACTGACTAACTCCCAGGTACCTATTTTACTGCTAGGTAACAGGGTCTACTAATCTTAAGTCTGGAAACTAACAGTCTGGAAACACACACACACACACACACACACACACACACACACACACACACACACACACACACACACACACACACACACACACACACACACACACACACACAGGGGCCTGCGAGACGGCAGCTCACCAAGGGAACGCTTCCTAAACCACTGAGACAACCACTCAGATTTATTCCAACTACAAAAGCCACATTTAAGCAGCAAAAAAAGGACAAAAAAGCTTCATCCCTCCAGCAGCAGCAGACGCAACAAACAAACAAAAAAAGTCCATAACAATCACAAGGAGACAATGTGTCTTCTTCCCCCCCCTTCACTTCCCCCCACCCCCTGAACCCCCCATTCCCCCCCCCCTCCCACCACCCCGCTACTCCCCCTCACTCGAATCCCATTCCTTCCCACTTTTAATCCCTTCCGTTCCTCCCGTTTCTGTTCCTTCCTTCCGTGAGGGGAAACCACAATGTTTTGTGTTTGTAAGGATGGAAGAGAGTGACCATCATATGACTCCATCTCTCCCTCCCTCCCTTTTCCACGCCTCCCTCTCCCATTACCCGTCTCATTCTCTCCCACACATAAATTATATGTAACTTGCTCACCGCAGATGTAAATTGTGCGGCCTGAGAGACTTGTTGTTCTTGAACCTAACTTACTATAAGGTAAGTCTGACTAGTTTGTCAAGACTGACTTCCTTATGGGGTCCACTACCACCCACAGGATGGGTATGGAGGTCCACTACCACCCACAGGATGGGTATGAGGTCCACTACCACCCACAGGATGGGTATGGGGTCCACTACCACCCACAGGATGGGTATGGGGTCCACTACCACCCACAGGACGGTTATGGGGTCCACTACCACCCACAGGACGGTTATGGGGTCCACTACCACCCACAGGATGGGTATGGGGTCCACTACCACCCACAGGACGGTTATGGGGTCCACTACCACCCACAGGACGGTTATGGGGTCCACTACCACCCACAGGATGGGTATGGAGTCCACTACCACCCACAAGATGGGTATGGGGGTCCACTACCACCCACAGGATGGGTATGAGGTCCACTACCACCCACAGGATGGGTATGAGGTCCACTACCACCCACAGGATGGGTATGGGGGTCCACTACCACCCACAGGATGGGTATGAGGTCCACTACCACCCACAGGATGGGTATGAGGTCCACTACCACCCACAGGATGGGTATGGGGGTCCACTACCACCCACAGGATGGGTATGGAGGTCCACTACCACCCACAGGATGGGTATGGGGGTCCACTACCACCCACAGGATGGGTATGGGGGTCCACTACCACCCACAGGATGGTTATGGAGTCCACTACCATCCACAGGATGGATACGATGGGGTGCATGATAAATTATCTAAACTAATCCTCCCCCCCCCCCACCCTCGTTATTCCTTTTCTAACCTAGTCTTTCTCCCTCTCTACCCCTCTCATTCTCTATCTTTTCTTCCCTCTTCCTGACCCTACTCAAGCATCAACTCGCGATCAACAAGAAGTGTGCTCATCTCCCTCGTGGACCTGCGGGCCGCTACCACCAACAGGCTTTTAGATCATGTCACCACAAAACCAGCCAGGCCCCAGGCAGGGCTTGGGGGATAGAACCACTTGCACAACACACTCCAGGTATACCTGGATTATCCCATGGTATACCTTGGCATCTACTCTTCTTCCCCTCTCGCCTGATTATCCCCCTCCCCTCCGGATACCCCTCTCCTCTACCCCTCCCCCCAGAGATACCCCTCACCCCCTCCTACATTCCCTTCCCACTTCCAACAGCAGAATCTCGACGGAAGAAACACTTGGAGCGAGATTCCAGAACCTTCACACTTCATTTTCTAAATGGAGCGTGCATAGGCTAGACCGCCGCCAGCACCCGCCCCTATCCAGAAGCCATCCGGCCCCCCTGCCACCTACCCCCCCTACCCCCAACATCCCACTGCCCGCATCTCGTTGCCGGAGAGCAACAGGCAGGACAGGACGGGACGGAACGGACAGCAGCACAAACAGATGGGAGGCTGAGTCTGGAGGAGGTATAATGGTTCAAGACGGGAAGGGCGGAAATAGAATAGACGGCTGGGGGGGAGGGGGGAGTTTTTGTTTAGTGGCCGAGTAGTGAAGAATGTAATGCAGGACGGAGGTGGTTGGGGTTGGGGGTGGGGGAGCGTGGCGGCTGACTCCATACACAGCTACACATGTAGATGTGATAATGCCCAATAGGTTCTGCAGGACCCTGTGCATCAGTCGGCTCAAGATTAGGAGGCAGAACCAAGGAAATGATGATCCCAGCTAGCACAATTTGATAAGTTCAATTAGGTAAGCACAAACACACACACATACACACACACACAAGATTCTCAAAGGAATTGACAGGGTAGATAAAGACAGGCTATTTAACACAAGGGGCACACGCACAAGGGGACACAGGTGGAAACTGAGTGCCCAAATGAGCCACAGAGATATTAGAAAGAACTTTTTTAGTGTCAGAGTGGTTGACAAATGGAATGCATTAGGAAGTGATGTGGTGGAGGCTGACTCCATACACAGTTTCAAGTGTAGATATGATAGAGCCCAATAGGCTCAGGAACCTGTACACCAGTTGATTGACAGTTGAGAGGCGGGACCAAAGAGCCAGAGCTCAACCCCCGCAAGAACAAACAGGTGAGCAAACACACACACACAAGAGTTAGAGTAAAGCAGGAATTAGAGACCAAACAAATAGTTTAACATTAAACCAGTAACTAGAGGCTGGCCACATTAAGAGGAAGACGGCTGTGAGCGAGCTTGTAATCTGGGTAAATAATACAGCGGAGGGGGAGGGGGGGCGGGGGGGGGGATACACGGGAAATTACAGAGTTGTGGAGCATATTAAAGGAGAGGTTCCACGAGGTCAAGACACTTGTACTGTACCACCCTGAGAGCCTCCAGGGACACACGCTCTCTAGTGCATCCTTCACTGTAACAGTCACTCCAAAGGTAAAAGTTCGACTCCAAAGACGGTTAAAGTATGACTCCAAAGAAGGTTATCTTGAGGTTATCTTGAGATGATTCCGGGGCTTTAGTGTCCCCGCGGCCCGGTCCTCGACCAGGACTCCACCCCAAGGAAGCAGCCCGTGACAGCTGACTAACACCCAGGTACCTATTTTACTGCTAGGTAACAGGGGCATAGGGTGAAAGAAACTCTGCCCATTGTTTCTCGCCGGCGCCCGGGATCGAACCCGGGACGACAGGATCACAAGTCCAGCGTGCTGTCCGCTCGGCCGACCGGCTCCCTTCCAGAGGGAAGGTGCCAGGCTTACTGCTTTAATCAGTACTGATAATTGACAGGGCAATAGTCACTCTTGAGTCACAATCTCTACACACCTAGGCCCAACGTGATTGGGCCTTATCCTCACTCCATGTATAGCAGGAGTGCTCATAAACCTCATCTTTCAGGCACCCCAGAAACCAATCTTGAGGTCAGAATGAATAGCCATCTGCCTCTCTAACCAATCCCGGGTCCTGGCACTCCAATCATAGGGCCCAAGTCTAAGGCACTCTCAGAATTGATTCCTTCAGTCCTATTGGCTCTATTATCAAGAGGACAGCTCCCCTCCCCTTGTCTTCTGTATGGCCAAAACCTTCCCTAACTACACCCTTCTGTCATTTAACAGTAGTTAAACAATGACCGCTTATTCTGTTGTTTCCCGTGGAACATAAAGTCTTATCTGGACTGTGTCACCCCCTCCCCCCCAAGCAATAACCTGGCAGTTTAATGTGCTCACACTGCAGATGAGAGCCACTGCCTGGCACTCATGTCTCTCACACAGTGAACTGAGCCCTCTGGTGGTGCCTCTCACCTGGACACTTTTTGTCAGCGTGTCGGCCATTGTGGCTCACACCCCCACCTGAACCATAGGCTTCACAGTGACCCCCAGGTGGACCCCACAGACGACCCCAGGTGACTCTTACAGTGCTAAATTGTACATCCGTGTCTGGCCACACTGCAGAATGACCATCGTATTAACTACCAACCCACGAGACCCCACTTCGATTCCCTCTGAGGTGCAAGTGTGGTCTTAAACTAAGTCTGAGATAGTTCCCGAGGTATACCAATGTCCAAACCTGCTTCTCGTAACCAAGTTGGTTCACAAACTGCAGGACTTGAGATCAAGAACCTGAGCTGAAGGTGCCGAAAAAAGATTAGAAAGTTCTCTTTTGCAGAGTCGTAGATGGTTGGAATAAGTGTAGTTAGTCCTGTAAACTACATTTAGATAATTACACCCAGCTACACACCCCCCCACACACACTCACACATACGCCTGCCAATAACACCACCATCGCCTCCTCTACACAAAATCCTCTATCCATTTAAAGTCCCAATAGAGGGACCTCTTATTTGTCCCTCTGTCTCCAGCCAGAAGGCATCAGCCACCACCAGACAACAGTAGTCACCTGCAGACAAGAGTGGTTTCCAGCAGACAGAGAGGGAGATTCCAGCAGACAAATCAAGCAGCAAACACCATGATTCAGCAGACAACCAAAAATAACTATATAACATTAGGTAGTAGCAAAGGACAGAATATATTAGAACGCAAAAGAATACTAGCAAATGACACAGAAATCACACTAACGTGATTTCAATTAAGGCAGTGTCTAGGATGCTCCTGGACGCAGGTTCGAATCCTCGTCACGGCCCTTGTGGGTTTGTTCATTTAATATTAGCAAATATCAACACACTTGTAAACAATAGACGGCACTAGCAACAACAATGGTAAACAACATTGAACACAAACAGCACAAGTGCAGACAAAAGCAAGCAACAGCCTCAACTAGATATCTTCTAGAGCACTTTTTCCACTTGGTAGAAAATAATAATAATAATAAAAAAAACTGCCTCTCCCACTGCCTCATTTTCCCTGGAAACACAAACCGAATCTGTCTCTATTTTCCGCTTGTTACAACTTGTAATAAAGTTGTTACATCTTGGCTTAACGTGTTTATGACGCATTAGAACGTTGTTACAACTTGTTAGGAGGTGTTAAAACTTGTTCGAACGTTGTACCAACGTCGTAGTTTCGGTGTGTGTGTTTGGCGGGTTACTACCTATTGCTCTGTCTCACTCAGAGAAAAAAGGGAGATAGCAAAGGTTGGAGAAAACAGTTACAACTTCGTTCTGGTAAAAGCGATCAAAAGACTGTTGTTAATCAGGAGAATACACAAGTGCTGTTCAATCGTCCACTAACTTCAGAAATGCGAGGAATAGGATGAATGAGGCCAGAGCACCCAGAGCACCCAGAGCACCCAGAGCACGGGTGGGTATTGAAACGCTTGACATAATGGCACTCGTTTTGCCCAACCACTTCGGCTGGACGGTAGAGCGACGGCCTCGCTTCATGCAGGTCGGCGTTCAATACCCCTTCCGAAAACCTTCCTGAAAGTAATAGTTGCAGAATCTGTACATGTGTGTGTGTGACTGTGTGAGAGACAGGTGTGGATGGAGTTGGAGAGAGACGTTCCTAGGATGGACACCCTGGCCAGGATGGACACCCTGGCCAGGATGGACACCCTGGCCAGGATGGACGCCCTGGCCAGGATGGACACCCTGGCCAGGATGGACGCCCTGGCCAGGATGGACGCCCTGGCCAGGATGGACACCCTGGCCAGGATGGACACCCTGGCCAGGATGGACACCCTGGTCAGGATGGACACCCTGGCCAGGATGGACGCCCTGGCCAGGATGGACGCCCTGGCCAGGATGGACGTCCTGGCCAGGATGGACGCCCTGGCCAGGATGGACGTCCTGGCCAGGATGGACGCCCTGGCCAGGATGGACGCCCTGGCCAGGATGGACACCCTGGCCAGGATGGACGCCCTGGCCAGGATGGACGTCCTGGCCAGGATGGACACCCTGGCCAGGATGGACACCCTGGCCAGGATGGACACCCTGGCCAGGATGGACACCCTGGCCAGGATGGACACCCTGGCCAGGATGGACGCCCTGGCCAGGATGGACACCCTGGCCAGGATGGACACCCTGGCCAGGATGGACACCCTGGCCAGGATGGACGCAACAATGGATACAAGGCAGAAAAAAGACGATTTAAGAGTAACCGGAGGCGGCATTGGTTTGGAAGCGTGCTGTGAGCGAGGAGAATGGCCTGCCAGATAGTTTAACAGCTTTCAAGAGGACTGTTACGTAAGTGGGTGAGTGGATAGAAACGAGGGGAGTGGATAGGTACGTGGGTGTGGATAGGGGATAGATAGAAACGGAGCCCGCCTAGAATGGGCCAACAGGCC
>NC_091227.1:17555431-17690262 GCF_040958095.1 Procambarus clarkii | reverse complement strand
ACAACCATACACCCCAAACATACACACCCCCAAACATACACACCCCCAAACATACACACCCCCAAACATACACACCCCCAAACATACACACCCCCAAACATACAACCATACACCCCAAACATACACACCCCCAAACATACGACTAATGTTACACTCACTATTCATACATTCAGCTTAAATTACTAATATAGTTTGTATATTTTTTTAATTAGAAACCCAAAATTTATATAATTGTGGGTGGCGAGCGTCGCCATGGCAACGACGGGCTTTTGTACCATTCGATATAAGTTCTGGAAACTGTGTTTGTTAATGTGATTTGATAGTGTAATTGTTTTGACAATTCTCCCCCTATATATATATGATTGTCTTTATTATTTGTATTTGTTTGACTGTCAACTTGCAGGAAGCAAAAGGCAATTTTCTTTACGTTAATGTTGCCTATTTAATGCCTTATTGGTTGCCATTAACGCAGTTTTATTGCGTTACTTGTTAACGCGTTGCTATCTAGTTCACCACTTCCGGTCATAATGAAATTTGTTAAGTTTAAAATCTCATTTATCACTCAGTCACCTAATGTTATCATGTAATTTAGATAACCTAATGTTATCATGTAATTTAGATAACCTAATGTTATCATGTAATTTACAGACGGCATTTCTCACTTTTTCAACACCCACCCACACACACACACACACACACGCGCGCGCGGGCTCGCACACGCACACTCAAGAGGACTTGTACAATTGCAGAAATGGTCAGAGAAATGGCTACTGGAGTTAAACTCGAGCAAATGTAAAGTTATGGAAATGGGATTAGGTGATAGGAGACCAAAGGAACAGTACATAATGAAGGGGAACAGCCTACCTGTTCAGTCCTGGATTGTGAGCAACAATTGGGCAGTTTACTTGACTTAATGCTTCAGTTTATCTACCAGTGTGTGAGAGTGAGAGAGAGACTGAGAGAAATAGCTATGAAAGAGAAAATTAGGTCGAGTTAATGAATAAGAAAATTAGACAAGCGACGATTAGAAAAGCGGGGTCCAAGAGCTAGGCTACAGGCACGAATAGGTAAACACACACGTAAACATATGGTGTTAATTTGACGGACTTTCCATCCGCTCTTTGTCAGATTAACAATGTTAACTTTACCCCTAAAACGTTTATACGAGACTAACATGCCAGCCTCCTTCTCCTCTGTCCCATCCCTCCCCTCACTCCTTTCCCTACTCTTTTGTTCCCTTCAGACCCCTTCCCCTTGACCCATCTCCCACTGCCCCCCTTCCCACACCCTCCCACTCAGCCCCCCCGCCCCCCACCCCCTCTCACATACCCTCCCCTGGCTTTTCACTCTCCCACAACCCCTTTCTTTCTCTTCACCTTAACGACCATTTTTCCCCCTCTAGCCATTACCTGATCAACCAGGCTGTGACTCATACGCAACCAGGAGGCCTGATCGAGGACCGGGCCGCGGGGATCTTGACCCCCGGAGTCAACGCAAGGTAAGGGGGCCCCGCCCCACCACCACCGATTTACCCCATCTGCCCCTTGTCATCCCTTCCACCCCTCCCATACCCGTCTCCCCTTCCCAGCACACACAAAGATTAATTTCCTTAACACACTAACAAGGCAATCTCCAAACAGCCTCACCCCTAATCTCCTCCATAATGCCACCCATGCACCCGCCCCCTCTCCCCCTCTCCCCACAATCCCTCCCCTCCCCAACCGACTCTCCCACAATGCCCTTAATTCCTAGCCTCCCCCCCCCCCGGCCACCCACACTGTTGACTTGCAGCTCTGTGTCACTTTTGACCAGCGGGGCGCGCTCAGAAGTGTGAAATATGTACATAAATATTGACAGTGACTGGAGTTTGAGAGGCTTCGTGGCGCTGCCCTCTAAATGGTTCCTTTTTGTCATCACAATTTTATTTATAGCTGCGTTGATAATTGGGGGTGTGGGGTGGGGTGGGGAGGGGGTGGGGGTGGGGGGTTTACACGACGATTAGAATTTGACGAGTAGGAGGGAAGAGTGGGAACTATCAGGGGTAAAGCGCCAAGATATTAAGACTATATAGCACTGGGAAGGGGTCAGGATAAGGAGTGAGGGATGGGACGGGGGGAAGGAATGGTGCCCAACCACTTTGGGACGGTCGGGGATTGAACGCCGACCTGCATGAAGCGAGGCCGTCGCTCTACAGAGAGAGAGAGAGAGAGAGAGAGAGAGAGAGAGAGAGAGAGAGAGAGAGAGAGAGAGAGAGAGAGAGAGAGAGAGAGAGAGTGAGAGAGCGAGCTACCAACAAAGTTTTCAAGACACGAGACTTGTAAGCAAAAGTGTAAATCCTGCTGCACTTCCACTTCGTTTCTCGCCTCCACCACCTTCTCTGTGGCTCCATTCTCAACATCTGCCTCATGCTCCTGCTGCTGCTGCTCCTGCTCCTCCTGCTGCTGCTGCTGCTGCTCCTCCTGCTGCTGCTGCTCCTGCTCCTGCTGCTGCTGCTGCTCCTGCTCCTCCTGCTGCTGCTGCTCCTGCTCCACGACCTGCTCCACGACCTGCCCCACGACCTGCCTCACGACCTGCCCCACGACCTGCCCCACGACCTGCACCACGACCTGCCCCACGACCTGCTCCACGACCTGCCCCACGACCTGCCCCGCCCATTATTGGATTACTTTAATAACTCATCAATATCCTATCTTCCCCTCCCGCCCTTTCCCACAATCTCTTCCTTCAACTATGTCAATAAACTACTGACCGAATGATACACACGTTTGCGTTAGTATATTTTCTACCCTCCTTCCCACCCTCCCTCCGAAGACGTCTCTCCTAACTTCAATCCTCTTCCTTCCTTCACTCTTCTGTTCCGTCCCGTCCCACCCCTCCCTCTGTCACCCCAACCCTCCTCTAGGTATCCGTCGCTCTCCAGACCCTGTGCCCAACTGGCAGCAGCAGCAGTTGAGGACTTGTTGATAGGTTCCCGGTATATGAGATGGAGTTTACTGCCAGGGAAGACCTGTGATTGCTCCGGATGCTTCGCCCATCATCTGATTTGACGGATTGCTCTTTGTCTCTAATTTTGTTTTGTTAGTCAACTTTGTTTTATAATCGGTCCTGTACACTGTGGGTGCCGCTGGGAGAGCTGGGTGCTGCTGCTGGGAGGGCTGGGTGCTGCTGCTGGGAGGGCTGGGTGCTGCTGCTGGGAGGGCTGGGTGCTGCTGCTGGGAGAGCTGGGTGCTGCTGCTGGGAGGGCTGGGTGCTGCTGCTGGGAGGGCTGGGTGCTGCTGCTGGGAGAGCTGGGTGCTGCTGCTGGGAGGGCTGGGTGCTGCTGCTGGGAGGGCTGGGTGCTGCTGCTGGGAGGGCTGGGTGCTGCTGCTGGGAGGGCTGGGTGCTGCTGCTGGGAGGCTGGGTGCTGCTGCTGGGAGGGCTGGGTGCCGCTGCTGGGAGGGCTGGGTGCTGCTGCTGGGAGGGCTGGGTGCTGCTGCTGGGAGGGCTGGGTGCTGCTGCTGGGAGGGCTGGGTGCTGCTGCTGGGAGGGCTGGGTGCTGCTGCTGGGAGGGCTGGGTGCTGCTGCTGGGAGAGCTGGGTGCTGCTGCTGGGAGAGCTGGGTGCTGCTGCTGGGAGGGCTGGGTGCTGCTGCTGGGAGAGCTGGGTGCTGCTGCTGGGAGAGCTGGGTGCTGCTGCTGGGAGGGCTGGGTGCTGCTGCTGGGAGGGCTGGGTGCTGCTGCTGGGAGGGCTGGGTGCCGCTGGGAGAGCTGGGTGCTGCTGCTGGGAGGGCTGGGTGCTGCTGCTGGGAGGGCTGGGTGCTGCTGCTGGGAGGGCTGGGTGCTGCTGCTGGGAGGGCTGGGTGCTGCTGGGAGGGCTGGGTGCTGCTGCTGGGAGAGCTGGGTGCTGCTGCTGGGAGGGCTGGGTGCTGCTGCTGGGAGGGCTGGGTGCTGCTGCTGGGAGGCTGGGTGCTGCTGCTGGGAGGGCTGGGTGCCGCTGGGAGGGCTGGGTGCTGCTGCTGGGAGGGCTGGGTGCTGCTGCTGGGAGGGCTGGGTGCTGCTGCTGGGAGGGCTGGGTGCTGCTGCTGGGAGGGCTGGGTGCTGCTGCTGGGAGGGCTGGGTGCTGCTGGGAGGGCTGGGTGCTGCTGCTGGGAGGGCTGGGTGCTGCTGCTGGGAGGGCTGGGTGCTGCTGGGAGGCTGGGTGCCTTACCTTATTACCATGGAGTATTTCCGGGGCTTAGCGTCCCCGCGGCCCGGTCATCGGCCAGGCCTCCTCGTTGCTGGACTGGTCAACCAGGCTGTTTGACGCAGTTGTTTCTGCCGCTGGTAGCCGACCCCGTACAGTAATAGAGCTCGAGGTACTGAGGGATAATCTATCATAATGTTATTTAACTGATTACTTGGGGTCTGCCCTAACCACTTGGGCTGGGCTGTAGCCCACTTTGTTCAACATCCTCTCAGCCAGTATAAGAAATATTGCCGGAACAACCGTGGACATCTCAAGAGAAAACTGGATAGTTTTCTTCAAGGAGTGCCGGACCAACCGGGCTGTGGTGGGTATGTGGGCCTAGTTTTGCTTGCGGAGGTTGAGTTTCGACTCTTTGGTCCCGCCTCTCAACCGTCAATCAACTGGTGTATAGATTCCTGAGCCTAATGGGCTCTATAATATCTACATTTGAAACTGTGTATGGAGTCAGCCTCCACCACATCACTGCCTAATGCATTCCATTTGTCAACAACTCTGACACTAAAAAAAGTTCTTCCTAATATCTCTGTGGCTCATTTGGGCACTCAGTTTCCACCTGTGTCCCCTAGTGCGTGTGCCCCTTGTGTTAAATAAACTGTCTTTATCTACCCTATCAATTTCCTTGAGAATCTTGAATGTGGTGATCATGTCCCCCTAACTCTTCTGTCTTCCAACGAAGTGAGGTTCAATTCCCGTAGTCTCTCCTCGTAGCTCATACCTCTCAGCTCGGGTACTAGTCTGGTGGCAAACCTTTGAACCTTTTCCAGTTTAGTCTTATGCTTGACTAGATATGGACTCCATGCTGGAGTGTGTGTGTGTGTGGGAGGAGGGGGGGGAGGCCCTCTGTCGTCAGCAGGGACCAGCCACCGACCTTATGAAGGTGTGAGCACTTAGTCTGATCCTGGTAAGACTTTCCCCGCTCTGTTTCCTGGTCTCTCTCTCTCAGTTGTTACTTCTCTCCTGTATTATCATCTCCAGCCTTCCCTATATTCCTCCATTTACTGTGTATCTTATCCAACCCTGCCTTACTCTCCCTCACCGGCCGTATCACTCAAGTTCCCAACACGGCTTCGGCAGCCCGTTTCCCCTCTTTTTGTTTAGTCTTCTGAATACCAATATTCAATTTTCCTCTCAGTTGCTCCCCTCAGCTGGTCCTCCAGCATCACCATCTGCTCCTCTGACCCCTCTCTCGGCCCATTTTTCCCACCTGGCCCATATAATCCCCTCTCTCTCTCTCCCCTCGGCTCTAACTTTAGAGCTAGGTCTTTCCTCCTGGTCCCTCACTCAGCCTCGGCCAGGTACAGGACGCCTCGCCCAGCCTCGGCCAGGTACAGGACGCCTCGCCCAGCCTCGGCCAGGTACAGGACGCCTCGCCCAGCCTCGGCCAGGTACAGGACGCCTCGCCCAGCCTCGGCATCTGGGTGATGTAGCGTTGTTCAGACGGCTGGGTGGTTTTCTAGCACGACAGTTTTTGGCCATAGATACGTCAAAATGCGAGGTGCTATAAAGAGAACAGGTTGCCAGGCCTGGTCTCTACTCCAACATAAGAAATAATTCACAAACGAGTTATATTTTGTTATCTGAAGGGAATCGCTCAGGCAGTAAACATCACACACTTCTTTTCAAGCTTTTATCATTACCCACTCAAACTTTGCCAGAAATGTCAGCTTGATAGTGAGCAAATATACATTTAGAGTGAGTGATGGTGAAGCAGGTCTCCGGAACAATAGTGCCACCAGGTGTATACTTGGAATTATCAAGGAATTACGCCACAAAATGATGCCTTTTTGACAACCATTTAAAAGCTTGAACTCTGAGGTAATGTTACATGAGCAGCGGGTTCAGAATAGCTGTGATCCGGGTCAGTTCCTGAAGCTGATTACTACAATACGGTGTTTTACCAATATATTTCACTACTCAAATTATAATCTAAACCTTTTTAAATTTACATGAAAAGTAATTTTGATTTTCACTACTTATTTACCGGTTCAGTCCAGCCAAAATTACAACGATTTCTATAAGTAGCTACGAATACTCCCTCTATATCTGACACGGAAACAGAAAAACCCAAAATGTGAAGTAGACAGATGCAAAAAAGAGAAAAAAATCAGACAAGATCTTAAAATAGGAGAAACTAAGGGAGAGGAGAGGGAGAAAATCTGCAGCTGTGATTGTAAACATGACAGACAAAAGAATAATACCTAGTATCAGCCAGGATGGTGAGGGGAGGGAGGGTGAGAGGGAGGGAGGGTGAGGGAGAGGGAGGGAGGGAAGGGGTAGGGGAGGGGAAGTTGGGTAGAGGGAGCCATGTGAAGGAAAAGGCGTCTTCACAAAAAAGATGGTCCATTTACTAATGAAAAAGATGGAGGAGCGAGAGAGTTGGAGAAGAGCTATATTACGAGTGGAAAAATGGAATGATGAAAGGAGAGGGAGAGGTGGAGAAAGGTGAGGGAGAAAGTGTGTGTGTGTGTGTGTGTGTGTGTGTGTGTGTGTGTGTGTGTGTGTGTGTGTGTGTGTGTGTGTGTGTGTGTGTGTGTGTGTGTGTGTGTCCAAGGGTGGAGGCCAGATGCTTGGCTAGGCTAGCCTCACCAACTTTGCAGGGGGACCAGCTTCGGGTATGGGACGGACATAGGGAGGCTGGTCTGGGGCCGGCCTTTGTTTAATGCTTCAAATATCACCGTGTAAACATGTGACTTTATATGACGTCTGAATTGAAGTCTCCGCCGTAGACGATGTGAAGGACGAGGAAGACGAGGAGGGGAGAAGAAAGTCGAGGGGGGGAAGGAGGAAGACGGGGGGGGGGAACACAAAGAGACGTAAACACAGAGAAGAGAATGAATAATTGTCACAAAAAGAGTAGTTACTGCCTGTAGACGACCAGCACGCAAAGTTCTCACCCCCCACCATCACCCCCATTGTCTCTCCCCACCCCCACCAACCCCCCCTCCCCACCTCGTTACTACATCACCTCCCTCATTACCCCATCGTCGTCCCCTCACAATCTTTGCCACCACAGTCCACCTCTGCTCCACCACCACTACCACTACCACCACCACCACCAGTCCACCACACGCGCACACTTCTCTCTATAGCCGCAAAAGACTTAAAATTAATCATAATTTACGGCAACTCTTTACTACTATTCATTACGAATTTTGTCGACAAAAATGTATATGCAAGAGTAGGTCACGCTGGTCTGGCGCCCCAGGCCGCTTCTGCTGCATGGCCGCCTGCGCTCGTTGTCCTGTGTACACACGCACACATACATAGGTGTGTGTGTGTGTGTGTGTGTGTGTGTGTGTGTGTGTGTGTGTGTGTGTGTGTGTGTGTGTGTGTGTGTGTGTGTGTGTATCAGTCGAGAGGCGGGACCAAAGAGCCAGAGCTCAACCCCCGCAAGCACAACTAGGTGAGAACAACTAGGCGAGTACACACACACACACACACAGGGTGCACAAATCAATCAGAGACTACCTCTCTGGCATGAAATAGAGGTTGATGGTGAGGGGTAAGACCTCAAAATGTATGGAGGTCAAAAACTGTGTTCCGCAAGGATCAACAATGGCAGAGTATTGTAACCTGCTGGGTTCACAGCTTGCATATTTGATTACAGACCCTCGGGGCGGTGCGCTACCTGGATACAGATCGACGCTGTAACCTGACGCAGCCTAACACAAAACTGAAAAAAATAGATACAGCGGAACAGTGAGTACGATACTTTAGGAAGTTTCGTGCAGCGCTGCCAAACGTCACGTTTCGACTGAAAATATAAACTGCCTAATTAATTCCAACCCAATTATAGCTACCAACACGGACGCAGCACAACCCAAGTTAACCCAACTTAACCTAATAATGTGCATTATTCCCAAAACTGTATGCTGAAAAAATATGTAACCCATTATCTTGGGAGAGGAAAGTGTAGAAGCAGGAAAATGAAAATTACATATAATTTTACCCAAAATCACCCTTTTTCCTGCTTGTTACCCAAATCCAATCCTAATCCCATCCGTCCAATCTCATCTTCTCCCATTCACATTCCGCCGTATCCCACCACCAATCCTTCCCCATCCTCCTATCAACAAAAACGATAAATAAACAATGACCCCCTGATTGGCAACGTCGAGCTGCCAGCTGGCTGAAGCTCCATGCCAGAAGGTCACACGTGCATCATTCATAAACATAGTCGTAAAAGTCTACATTCATCTGCTCGTTTTAGTATATGAATTACGTTATGAACTGGGCACTTTCATGCCTTATAACGAGCAGCCAGCTGAAGGCTTGTGAGTGAGTGAGAGTGAGTACGTGTACTCACCTAGTTGTGCTTGAGCTCTGCTCTTTCGGCCCGCCTCTCAACTGTCAATCAACTGTTTCTAACTACTGCTACTATTTTCTTTTCACAGGCCCGGAAATGGCCCGGGTACAGGCCCGGAAAGGGCCCGGGTACAGGCCCAGAAAGGGCCCGGGTACAGGCCCAGAAAGGGCCCGGGTACAGGCCCAGAAAGGGCCCGGGTACAGGCCCAGAAAGGGCCCAGGTACAGGCCCAGAAAGGGCCCGGGTACAGGCCCAGAAAGGGTCCGGGTACAGGCCCAGAAAGGGCCCGGGTACAGGCCCAGAAATGGCCCGGATACAGGCCCAGAAAGGGCCCTGGTACAGGCCCAGAAAGGGCCCGGGTACAGGCCAAGAAAGGGCCCGGGTACAGGCCCAGAAAGGGCCCGGGTACAGGCCAAGAAAGGGCCCGGGTACAGGCCAAGAACACACACGCGCCAGGAAGCAGCCCGTAGCAGCTGTCTAACTCCCAGGTACCTATGTACTGCTAGGTAACAGGGGGCATAGAGTGAAAGAAACTATGCCCAATGTTTCTCTCCGGCGCCAAGGATCGAACCCGGGACCACAGGATCACAAGTCCAGCGTGCTGTCCGCACGGCCGGCCGCCCCATCCCCTGTGTGGTTGAATATAAATAAGAGAACGATTCATTAATTGGATGAGATTTGGCAGCGACACAAGATCCTTGGGCTGGTGCCCCAACCCGTTCTCGCACTTTCGTATAGTCAATATTGACTTATTTAATTCGTGCATATGTGACATACTAAACATACTACTACATACTAAATATACTACATACTATTCACAATAAATTAGTATGTCACATATGCACTTATTTAATAAGTCAATATTGACTGTAAGAAAGTGCGAGAACGGGTTGGGTACCCAGATCACCTGTTAGGAGCACCAGAACCAGCTGTTAATGAGACCGAGGAGCCGAACCCATAACACAAGAGACCATATATTATTATTATTATTATACTAACGCACAACGAGAACTTTAACTTGATGTATCAAAGGGAAAATCAATTGGATATACATACTAGTCATAATATTAATATGGCCAGAAACCCGCGGAATTACGGAAGCCAGTATGGCAACAGCTGGCGACCAAACTGCCACTTCAACTGTTCCAAAATTGTGCAAATGAATTAATAACACAAAGTGCAGTTGTGGAACCCCACACAAAACTCTTCACAAGTTATGTGTAAAGCAAAATGGAATAAATACTCACGTGAATAGTGTCATTATTATTATTATTGTACGGTGCAATTATTACTGATAAACATTATTACGCACAATGTTTAACATATAATAACTATCACCCCTTCCCATTTTCTCTCTCTCTTCCTCTCCCTCTCTTTCCATTCCTCCCTCATCCTCTCTTCTCTCTCTATCATTCCCTCTGCCTCTCTTCCTCTCTCCATCCCTCCCTCACCCTCTCTTCCTCTCTCCATCCCTCCCTCACCCTCTCTTCCTCTCTCCATCCCTCCCTCTCCCTCTCTTCCTCTCTCCATCCCTCCCTCTCCCTCTCTTCTCTATCATTCCCTCACTCTCTCTCCCTCTCTTTCCATTCCTACCTTACCCTCTCCTCTCTCTCTATCATTCCCTCACTCTCTTCCTCACTCCATCCCTGCATCTCCCTCTTCCTCTCTCCATCCGTCCCTCACCCTCTCTTCCTTCCTCTGCCCCTAACCCTTAGCACTCACAAACTACCCCCCCCCCCCCATTAAGGGCCCATTATACCCCAACAGTCACTCACAAATTTAGAGAGTAAATTTTAAACCAAAAAGTGCTACAATTAACTGGTTAATGTTAAAGTGTAAGCTGGGTGCTGAGCACTTGACCTGGCCGGTAATGTGCTCACGTCTCTCTGCCACAGTGCACAACCACTCTGGTCGCCCTCTTCAACCTCACATTGTTCGGTTTCCAAGTTTAAGATTTTTCTTGTGTCTTTGAAGGCAAATTGTATTTGTTGTAGTTGTTAATGTTGTTGTTAAAGTAGTTTTGGTAGTGAACGTGTTTCATGCTGATGTTATGTGGTGTCTCTCACAACCAGGTGGCCACATAGAGCTTGTATAATCATTACATATTGAGTGTGTGGTCTCACCGCGTGAGCAAGCTGCATACTCAAGATGGGTCTCACGTAGGTTCTATATAGCATCCGGGAGGGTTGAGGGAGTGGGAGACTGATCAACAATGAGTGCTGACCTATCAGTTACTACGGGGGAGTCAGGTCAAGCTCCAGACCCCGCCTGCTGCCCTTGTAATGTGTATTGCGTTATACCTTACCTATTCCGACGGTCGAATTCTTTATCGAATCTGTCCTTGAAGTTGTGGATGGAGGTGGCTTCTACAGCTTCTAAAGGCAGGTCTAATCCACCCTCACTATTTCCGCTCAGTATCTTGTATATTGCGATCATATCTCCTCTGTTTCTTAACTCTAGGGTTGTGAAACGTAGTTCCCTTAACTTGTGTTCGAAGCTTAATTAACCCTGTTAATTATGGCGTTAATCTGTTGCAGATCTTTCTGCTTTTCAGTTTTGGTGTTATGTTTCACAAGGTGTGGATTCCATGTCGGCGCTGCATACTCCAATATTGGTCTGACGTAGGCTGTGCAGCTTGCTCTGAAATAATGTTGATGTATTTAAATGACGTTCTAGTGTTAGCCAGCGTCCCACACGCTGCCGATGTCACCTTGTTTGTGTGTGTGCCTCCGGTGTCTGTGATGAAATTACATTCAACTCCTAAATCTCTCTCACACACTCCTGCACTTACCTTCTCTTTATGGTGAAGATCCTTCCTTCCTCCCTGGCCTCCTGGGCCCCCCTGGCCTCCTTTATTCCTTTCCCATCTTCATTACCTTACACTTGTTGGGATTGAACGCCACCAGCCATTTGTTAGCCTACTGCTAGAGTTTGTCAAGATTTTCCATCATCGGGCGAGGGACCATCAGTAGGTGGGGACCATCAATGAACTAGTCCCCTCTTCCACCCCCCTCCCGTCCTCCCCATCTCATACACACTCCCCCCCTGTCTTTGTATACACTTGAAAGGAACACGGACACATACGTTAATATCTGTTCCATATCCCCCCCCCCCACACCTTCCTGTCTCGTATCTCCTCTCATTCTCCCACCTACCTTCCTTTCATTATTACTTCCTTCCCTTTTTTTCAATCCATTCCGTTTGCGTTATTTTTCCCCTTTACTTCCTTCGCTCCCTCCCTCCCTCACTCCCTCACACAAACCTCATAAATCGATGCCAGTGAGCTGCTGCAGGTCGAGTAGTGTTGACTGTCTTCAGTCCTGAGCTCCAGTATCACCACCACTACCACCACCACCACAACCACCACCACCACACCACCACCACCACCACCACCACCACCACTACCACCACCACAACACACCACCACACCAACACCCCACCACCATAACCACAACCACCACCACCACACCACCACCACCAACACACCCTCACCACACCACCACCACTACCACCACCACACCACCACCAACACCACCACCAACACTACCACTACCACCACTAACACACCACCACCACCACACCACCACCACCAACACACCCTCACCACACCACCACCACTACCACCACCACAACACACCACCACACCAACACCCCACCACCATAACCACCACAACCACCACCACCAACACCACCGCTTCAATCCCAGCAATAACAGCTCCACCATCCCCCAACCCCCATCCAAGACTATCTATGAACTAAAAAAATATAATACAAAGCAATTCAAGTCGCCATGGTGGATGTGTTTGTCCACACTGCCAGTTGCCGGGGATTATAACCCGTCGTACACGTCAACCAAATTATCGGACCGACACAAACACAACTTCTTGTTAAACTAAAAAAAAAGAGTCATTATTCTAGTTGCGTGAGGCATGGGGATTACCGTCGGTGCACGCGCGTGTCCACAAACCCCCGACGTGTGTTTTATTCACCCGTTGCGTGCGCCGACAAGATTATCAGACCGCCAAACGCGCGTGCCTCTAAACCCCAGAGTGTTTTAATTATTAAATAATGCGTGCGGCGCTGAAATCTGACCGATATACATCATATACCACAGCGAGCGTTGTATTCAACGCTGCGTGCTTCACTGTTGCGTGACGCAACTCTGCCTGCTTCACTGTTGCGTGACGCAACGCTGCGTGCTTCAGTGTTGCGTGACGCAACGCTGCCTGCTTCACTGTTGCGTGACTCAACACTGCGTGTCTCAGTAGTAATGCGTGCGTCAACGCTGCCTGCGCCAATGCTGAATGCGTCAACGCGCTGCAAGCTTCAATGCCACTTTGTAAGATTTTTTTAGATAAGATAAAAGAGACAGAGAAAGAGAGAGAGAGACAGAGAAAGAGAGAGAGACAGAGAGCCTCGAAGCGACAGAGAAAGGCAGGAGGCGAGACTTAAGAGGTCCTCTCTGCCTTGTTAGTGGAGACGGAAATGGTCGTTAGCGCGCGGTAACTGGCGCCGCAAGTACTGGTACGACCCGTTCATAGCACGACCTGCCACGAGGACGACCTGTCCCGAGGACGACCGGTTCATAACGAGAGCTGTCGCCCACAGATACACACGACCACCTTTCTGTCACGCAATTGTCACGACTACCAAAGTGTTTAGAGACCTTCCACCGTGACGTTGTAAGACATCGGGACACTAGGGGAGACGATATCAGACAGTGGACTCACTACACAGTGGGGGGACTCACCACACAGTGGGGGGGACTCACCACACAGTGGGGGGACTCACCATACAGTGGGGGGACTCACCACACAGTGGGGGGACTCACCACACAGTGGGGGGACTCACCACACAGTGGGGGGACTCACCATACAGTGGGGGGGACTCACCACACAGTGGGGGGACTCACCACACAGTGGGGGGACTCACCACACAGTGGGGGGACTCACCACACAGTGGGGGGACTCACCATACAGTGGGGGGGGGACTCACCATACAGTGGGAGGGACTCACCACACAGTGGGGGGACTCACCACACAGTGGGGGGACTCACCACACAGTAGGGGGGACTCACCACACAGTGGGGGGACTCACCACACAGTGGGGGACTCACCACACAGTGGGGGGACTCACCACACAGTGGGGGGACTCACCACACAGTGGGGGGACATCACCATACAGTGGGGGGACTCACCATACAGTGGGGGGACTCACCACACAGTGGGGGGACTCACCACACAGTGGGAGGACTCACCACACAGTGGGAGGACTCACCACACAGTGGGAGGACTCACCACACAGTGGGGGGGGGACTCACCACACAGTGGGGGGGACTCACCACACAGTGGGGGGGACTCACCACACAGTGGGGGGACTCACCACACAGTGGGGGGGACTCACCACACAGTGGGGGGGGGGGACTCACCACACAGTGGGGGGACTCACCACACAGTGGGGGGACTCACCACACAGTGGGGGGGACTCACCACACAGTGGGGGGGACTCACCACACAGTGGGGGGACTCACCACACAGTGGGGGGGACTCACCACACAGTGGGGGGACTCACTACACAGTGGGGGGACTCACTACACAGTGGGGGGACTCACCACACAGTGGGGGGACTCACCACACAGTGGGGGGGACTCACCACACAGTGGGGGGGGACTCACCACACAGTGGGGGGACTCACTACACAGTGGGGGGACTCACCACACAGTGGGGAGACTCACCACACAGTAGGGGGACTTACCACACAGTAGGAGACTCACCACACAGTGGGGGGACTCACTACACTGTGGGGGGACTCACTACACAGTGGGGGGACTCACCACACAGTGGGGAGACTCACCACACAGTAGGGGGACTCACCACACAGTAGGAGACTCACCACACAGTGGGGGGACTCACCACACAGTAGGAGACTCACCACACAGTAGGAGACTCACCACACAGTATGGGGACTCGCCACACAGTATACACACAAGAGCAGGAAAATACCGATCTGATAACAACCCAATTCACAACATATCTGGTAATGACTACACTCTTGTCCCCCGACGACCCGACTCCCCCGACTCCCCGACTTCCTCGTACTGGTTACTTAAGCCCCGATTAACCGAGATTCTTCACACTAAAACTGCTAAGGCCACATTCCAAGACATTCCCGGAATTCCAAAAGGATTGGGAGCCGCTGCCGCTGTTGGAATGTTGCCTTGCTCCCCGCTCTCTCCCATACCATCCCCCCCCTCTCTCCCTCTCCCTCATTCCTACCCCCCCCCCCCACTCCTCTCCCATCCGTGCCGCCCCCCCTCTCACCGCCCCCCCCACCCCTCCGTCACCCTGCGCAAGGATTTGTTGGTAGATGAATAATAAGAATGAGAACTATATACTATAGCTATAAGAACTATAGAACTATACCAACTATAAGAATGTTGGTAGATGAAGCGTGATTGGCGTCCGTGCGAAGCGTGGCAATGTCGGGGTCGAGGGTTCAAGCCCATCTCACAGCCCTAATGAAATTCCTCATCTATTTACTGCTAGGTGAACAAAGGCATTAGGTGAAAGGAAACCATTTCTGTCCTGCGCGGGAATCGAACCCGGGATCCCAGGTTGAGAATCGAGAACGAAGGGAATGGAGTAAAGAGAGAGGGAAAGCAAACAGAAGGGAAGGGAAGTATCAGGGGGAAAATGCCAAGCCATTACGACTATATAGCACTTGGAAGGGTAAGGATAAGGATTTGGGATGGGACGGGCTTCGAAAGGAATGGTGCCCCAACCACTTGGACGGTCGGGGATTGAACGCAGACCTGCATGAAGCGAGTTAGTGTATTACACAACCGACTTATTTATCTTCCCTCTCACTCACCAACACTCACTATTCACCCGTTCTCTTCCATCTCCCTCACTCCAACAATACTCTCCCGCATCCTTCCCTCTAAACCTCTCACCCTCCATCTCTCCCTCACTGCCTTCTTGCCTCTCCCTCCCTCCCTGCACCTCACCCAGGACGTCAGAACTCCCTCCAAATGGTCACTCTCCCTAGTGCTTCTGCTGCTCGGAATAGCAATACTGTACCACGAAAAAATGCCATGGAGGGAGGGTGGAAGGAATCGTAAGGAGAGGCAGAATATAATAAAGACCATGGGAGAGACACAAGGAGAAACAATGAGACTCCCTCATCCACAACCCACACCATCTCTCGTGTGGGACATGACCAAATGCTTTCTGCCGACCAAGGAATATGCAGTCTACCCCACAACTCTGTAATCTGATTTCTGCCATCGTGTGTGTGTGTGTGTGTGTGTGTGTGTGTGTGTGTGTGTGTGTGTGTGTGTGTGTGTGTGTGTGTGTGTGTGTGTGTGTGTGTGTGTGTGTCGCGAGTATCCACATAGCGTACGTGCAAAACGGTTGACTATATCTTCATGTTCCTTCGGATGTACATGTGTAAGTTCACTCATGTGTACACGGATGCTCAGTGGAGTGTACTACCATGTGCAGTCATGTGTACACGTGGGCTCCCAGCCGTGTGCACACGTGAAAGTAAATATATGAACGTTTTCTGTTTTGATGGTCACTCACACACTCACACACACACACACACACACACACACACACACACACACACACACACACACACACACACACACACACACACACACACACACACACGCACACACAACGGGTAGATAAAGCCAGATTACTTAACACAAGGGGCACACGCACTAGGGGACACAGGTGGAAATTGAGTGCCCAAATGAGCCATAGACACATTAGAAATAATTCTGTTAGTATCAGAGAAGTTGAAAAACGGAATGCACTAGGAAGTGATGTGGTGGAGGCTGACTCCATACACAGTTTCAAGTGTAGATATGATAGAGCCCAATAGGCCTAGGAACCTGTACACCAGTTGATTGACAGTTGAGAGGCGGGACCAAAGAGCCAGAGCTCAACAAACTCAACAACACACACACAAAAGGTGGAAGCTGGAAATTCAGAAGAATGCCCAAAACAGAACAAAATATTCTGGATAGACTTTTATTATTGACGATAAAGTGGCAGATGCAAGTCAATGCAGAAAACGAAGTGTTTTGAGCCCTATATCAGCGTGTTCTCTTCACTTGCCACTACGTACAAAATCTAACCTCCTAACCTAACCTAACCAGACACGAACAAATCCAAGCCTCCCAAGCTATCACATATATAATGGTTACCCTTGTAAATGGTCGGTCACGTCTGTGGCAGGGGAAAAATACTATGTACAGAAAACGTAGATATTTGCTAGCCGTTACTTTTCACAGAAAGGTTGCATTAGTAACGTTGATTGCCATAACGTACAAAACGCAACCAATTAGTTGAGCGAACGGGTTGGTTCACATAGCCTCCAGGGGCCAGATTCACGAAGTAGTTACGCAAGTACTTACGAACCTGTTCATCCTTTATCTTTGGCGGCTTTGTTTACAATTATTGAACTGTTAATGAGCTCCGAAGCACCAGGAGGCTGTTTATGACAATAACAACAGTTGATTGGCAAGTTTTCATGCTTGTAAACTGTTTAATAAATGTAACCAAAGCCGTCAAAGATTGAGGAAAGATGTACACGTTCGTAAGTGCTTGCGTAACTGCTTCGTGAATCAGGCCTCAGGCTTGGTGCTCTCTCTCGTTAGTTATTGACTTATCATCAGGTTATCAGCAGGACAAATGTTGCAACTGACAAATGTGAACTCAAGATAAGGGAGCCACGAGTAGTAGAGTTATTATGCCGACAGTAAACAGGTAGAGGGAACAAGGCAATGATGACAGTGAGGGATCCAACCCGTTCTCCCACTTTCTTACAGTCAATATTGACTTATTAAATAAGTGCATATGTGACATACTAATTTATTGTGAATATTTTAGTTTACCTTGAAAAGCTTCATAGAAAACACCGACCTTACCTAACCTTCTTAGTATGTTAAGATAAGCATCTTATTGCTTCGTAATTACAATTATTACTGTGTGTGTGTGTGTGTGTCTTCTTAGTATGTTAAGATGCTTATCTTAACATACTAAGAAGGTTAGATAAGGTCGGTGTTTTCTATGAAGCTTTTCAAGGTAAACTAAAATATTCAAAATAAATTAGTATGTCACATATGCACTTGTTTAATAAGTCAATATTGACTATACGAAAGTGCGAGAACGGGTTGAGGGATCACATCAAGACCTGTGTGTAATAAGGCCTCTTGGATGCTCCCGGACGCAAGTTCGAATCCTCGTCACGGCTCTTGTAGATTTGTTCAAGGCATTGGAATTTGATTTTCAGCGTTACTTTGACATAAATTCACATGAATATAAAAAGGGTGGCAGAGTTAATCCCAGGAATCAAAAACCTCCCTCGTGGACAGATATTAGAAAAGCCTAATTTACATGTTCCGAAAAGGCGAAGAGTGGGACTGACTGAAGCATATATATGTGGATTAAGGACTAACAAAGGGCATAGTAATAATATGTTAAATATAAAAACAAAATAGAACACGAAACTAAGGACATAAATTGGATTAAGTTTAGATTCAGGAAAGACCTGGGTAAATACTGGCTTGGAAATAAGATGGTTGATGTATGGAGCAAATTATAGGGCAACACAGTAGACGTGAGAGCGCTGGAGTGTTTCAATCGCAGGTTAGACGCACATATATAAACGAGTCTGGATGGGTTATATATATATATATATATATATATATATATATATATATATATATATATATATATATATATATATATATATATATCATAATGGGTGGGTAGTGATAATGGTAGTGAGTCAAGGGTGGTGTAGGGTTGTTATAATGGTAACGAATGGGATGTTGTGAGGTAGTTAATGGTAGATACAAAGATCAGGGAAGTAATGAGATGCTGCAGTAATGGTGACCATGATAGATTAGAGCAAGGTATCATGGTAAGAGAAGAGAGAGCATGAGGGGGGAAGAGGGGGGATGGAATGAGAGACGGGATAGAGAGGGAGAGGGAGGGGAAAGCCAAGAGAAAAGGGAGATGGAAGAGGGAAGTGACGGACACCTCAAACAATTACTTGGCCTATGTATTGACCACACCTTGTTCTCTCTCCCTTTTCTCTCCCTCAATTCCCTCACTCTCCCTCCCTTCCCTCCCTTCCCTCACTCTCCCTCCCCTCCCATCACCTCAGGAAGAATGCAATACCCAAAGACCAAACCTCGGTGGACCTGGAGTATACCTGGAGTAGATCGAGAGTTGTTCTACTCCCCAAGTCCGGTCTAGGAGAGTAGAACTAATCTAAGCTTGTCTTGGGATAACTTATTGGGGTTTTCTCCGCTTATTTTCTTCCCTTTCCCATCTACCTTCAGCTTACCTTACACTCTTATTCAGTCCCTTCTCTTTCCCTCCCTCTATCTCTCCGTCCCATTCTCGTCTAGCGCCTCTCTCCTGGGTTTCTTCTACCCCATTTTTATCATAATTTATCCCCCCTTCCCGCGGTCATAAAGCCCGTTATTGTTTCTGGCTCCCTCCCCGTCTCCTCCCTTTATCACCCTACCTACCTACCTTCCTCCCTATCTAGTGTTACCGTTTTCTTGGTCTCCCTTCCTCGCGTCTACTTTCTTTATCACCCCCTTCCTACCTACCAACTATCCTATCTACTTTCCTACCTACTAACGTCTCTACCATCCAACCTACCTATCTACCTACTTTCCCCCCCTTAAGGGCAATTACCTGTCCGCTATACCCTACATTTACTTCTCTCTCTCTCTTAATCTTGCCAAACTCCCTCCCCTCTCCCCCTGTACCATGTAAAGGTACAAGGATAGAAGGCAGGGCATGAAGAGCTAAACCTTACTTCCTCACCAATAGGTAAGTACCTCTACCCCTCTACCTCTCCCCTTGCCCGCTGACAATGGTAGTAGCCGAAGACCTCCCTGAGCTAATTAGAGGGGTCGCCGATTGCCCCTCGCACGATACTCATTTGTTTCCCCTCTTCGCTTGCCGGTCACGTGCGCCTCACCGTTATTTTCAAACCTGTCACCCGCCACGCCCGCCAACCGCCTTTACTTTTAAATTCATCAATCCCTTCACTGGCCGCTGGGCCTTACACTGTCATGCCTCTCTCCTACGGAACAACACTTATACGTGTTATTTACAAACTTTCAAGGTCAGTAACAATCATTTACAACCTATGGAGAAATAGGTTCATTGTCATTATCTAAAAGAAATAATTTTCATTGCAAAATATAAGATAAATATATGATTTTTACTTGCTTAAAACTTAGTAGCGCTTTCTCAGAGCATGAGTGTGTCAAGATCCCTGTGAGCGGCATCAGTCTCCCTCTGTTTTGATTTTCTTATTAATTTTTGTATCATCTGCAAACACTGATATGAAGAAGTTAATTTCCTGTGTGTTTGTGTGTGTGTGTGTGTGTGTGTGTGTGTGTGTGTGTGTGTGTGTGTGTGTGTGTGTGTGTGTGTGTGTACGCGCGTGTATTTACTATTTGTGTCTGCAGAACCGAGCGATTAGCTCTTGGGCCCCACCTTTTCAACCATATATTTTTCCTCTATTATTTCTAATACATATTTCTCTTTAACACGCGCGCGCGCAAACACAGGAAGCAGCCCACAGCAACTGCCTAACTCCCAGGTACTACCTATTTACTGCTAGGTGAACAGGCGCATCAGGGTGAAAGAAACTCTGTCCATTTGTTTCCGCCTCGGCCGGGAATCGAACCCGGGCCCTTAGGAGTATGACTTGGGATTGGGTGGTTATAGATAGGAGCTGCCTCGTATGGGCCAATAGGCCTTCTGGAGTTACCTTTGTTCTGATGTTCTTATAACTTCCGATCGCTGTCCACTCAGCCGCGAGGCCTCTTGTGTACTCACCTAATTGTGCTTGCGGGGGTTGAGCTCTGGCTCTTTGGTCCCGCCTCTCACGGGTGCGCGTGTGTGCGTGTGTTGGGATAAGTAACATGAACATAATATGCACATTTTACCCTTTAAACAATCCTTGCCTAAGAGCTGCGTGAACAGCGCCTCTGGCGGCACCCACCGACAACTCTAATCTACCTGTACACCTGTGTGAAAAACGTGTCACTACCCAAAATATATAGTTTGCTCAAAAAAGAAACTTTTGCTTAATAAAAAAGATAATTTGCTATAACTAAATGTAACAAATTCAATTTGTTGTGTTTTTATTTCTCAGCGGCTGCCACCACCATGAGCTGCTGTCAGTGCCACCATTACCTCCAGCAGAGTCCCTAGCTATGGTCTCTTGGCACTCTCCAGGGGCCCCTGGCACTAGTCATGGTCTCTTGGCACTCTCCAGGGGCCTCCTGGCACTAGTCATGGGCTCTTGGCACTCTCCAAAACCCCTGACAGAAGCCATGGGACTCTTGGCACTCTCCAGGGCCCCTGGCACTACCATGGTCTCTTGACAGTCTGTAGTGCCAATAATACTCTCCATGGCCCTTGACACTGAAAATCCCATTAAACCAATATGGAAAAAGCAATTACAGGCATGAAACGATTGGACTGCTGTCCTCGGTGTAACTAATGTGCAAGGAAATATTAATTGAGTACAAACAATTACAGCAATATAATTGATATATTAAAAGTAAGAAAAGTGGACCACAAGGCATAAATACGTTATCTAAACCCCCCCAGTTACTTTACTGTGAGGTTGGTCAGTTATCACCCCCTTCCTTAACCTGTCCCCCCCTCAACCCTAGCCTGTACCCCCTCCCTTAACCTGTTCCCCCTTAACCCCAGCCTGTACCCCCTCCCTTACCCTGCCCCCCCTCAACCCCAGCCTGTACCCCCCCCCCTCCCTTTACCTGTCCCCCCCCTCAACCCTAGCCTGTACCCCCCTCCCTTAACCTGCCCCCTCAACCCTAGCCTGTATCCCCCCTCCCTTAACCTGCCCCCCTCAACCCTACCCTTAACCTGTCCCCCCTCAACCCCAGCCTGTACCCCCCCCTCCCTTAACCTGCCTCTAACCCCCGCCTAACAACCCCACCTGTCTCCATACACTCCCATGTTTGCCTGCTCACAACCAATTCAACCTCCTACCTCCTATCCTCGTGCCTTATTAACACTTTCCTCCCCATTTCTACGCCTCCATGACATAACCCCCCTCCCCCGCTCGCCCTCCTCCCCTAACTCAACCTCATCCCCCCCCATCTCTCCGTCCCCATCCCCCCACTACCCCTCCTCAAGACAAAAGTCAGAAAGAAACATCCAGTAGCAGCATGTTGTTGTTGTTGTTAAAGATTCGCTACCTGGAACAAAAAATTCCAAGTAGCACGGGCTATGGTGAGCCCGTAGTGGATAATCAGTAGCAGCAGTCTTAGAGAACTAAAGGTCAATATTAGTACAAGTTGTATGGAGCGGTGATGAGACCAGCGGTGACCCAGACTGGTCGTGGGGGGGCGGGGAGGGGATAGGTCATTACTACACACAATTAATTAACCGAAAGTGGGGATGGAAGGAGAGAGAAATTAAGCCCCCCAACACACACAGGGGAGACATGATTACCACATACAAAATTCTCTGGGGAATAGTGAGGGCAGGCAAGGACTATTTAGCAAGGGGTGGAAGAAGGGGCCACAGATGGAAGCAGAGTACCCAAATGAGCCACAGAGACATTAAATCTAATTTGTTCAGTGTCAGGATTGTCAGCAAATTGAATGATCACAAGTGAAGTAGCGGAGGCCTACTCCATACACAGCTTCAAATATAGCTAGGATAGGCTCTATCCGGCTCTAACCGGCTCGGGTAGGCTCCTGACCTTATACACCATTAGATTGAGAGTCGAGAGGCGGGACCCAAGAGCCGTGGATAATCCTCCACAAAACAATTACCTCCACTTGATGAGCGCGCGGTCACTCACTCGCGCGCGCAAACACCCACCCACTCACACCTGTTATTACCTAACAGACAGGTGTCAGAGAGTGACAGTGAGGGGCGAGGAGTCGGCCTGGTGGAGAGTAAGCAAGCGGGCTGCCTCAAGGATCACTCCTGGGTCCCATACTACTCTTAATTTATGTAAACGACTTGACTTCAGCAGTTGAGTTTTATATCGATGTTTGCAGATGATGCAAGACTAATGAGGAGGGCTGAGCCAGATGACGACTAAGATTCTCCAGGATGACTTGAACAGGTTGCAGAGATGGTGCCAGAAATGGCTGCTAGAGTTCAACACCAGCAAGTGTAAGATGACGGAAAAGGGATCAGGAGTCAGGAGACCATAATGTCAATAAACGTTTAAGAAAAACTACCTCCATATAACTAGAGAAAACGACCTGAGTGGACATAACACCAAACCCAACTCCAGAGGCTCATATAAATAGAATAACGTCAGCAGCATACTCTACTCTGGCAAATGTCAGAACATCCTTCAGAAGCTGGAGTAAGGAGGCTTTTAGATCACTGTATACCACCTGTGTGAGGCCAGTCTTAGAGTACGCCGTATCATCTTGAAGCTCCCATCTTAAAAAAAAACATAAGGAAGCTCGAAAAGTTGCAGATGCACACGCACGCACGCACACTCTTGCGCCTATTGGGCTCTAAATGTATCTGTACACCAGTTGATTGACAGTTGAGAAGCGTCACCAAAGGGCCAGAGCTCAACCCCCGCAAGCACAACTAGGCGAATACAACTAGGCAAGTACACAAGCACACACCCCACTTAACCCCCAGATACAAATTTATTGCCAAGTGAACAGAGGCATTGCCCTTAATGCTTCTATCCTGTCACGGAAATTGGCAAAACAGAAGCACTTGGGCAATGTTTCGTTTCGCCTGAGTTTCACCTTGCAGGCAGCTTCTTGGAGATAATCAGTAGTTGGCATTGTAGATATGATCGACAAAATAACTCTGGATTCATTACAATATACAACCGGCCGTGGGAAAGGCAGGGTCCAAGAGCTAAAGATCCCGATTCTGCAGGCACAAATAGGTGAATACACGAGCGCAGAGAACGGAAAAAATTAAGAAAAGTCTCCAAGACATTTACAGCTAATTCCCAAGTCTGTGCACGCCCCTTCCTCCCCCCCCCCCCATCTGACCACTCACCCCCCCCCCCCCCGCCACACTAACAAAGTAACGAGAACAAATGAATAGCGATAAGCGCCCCACTCCCTCCCTCCCTCCCTCCTGCCGCTAACCCCCCATCACAGGCCGCTCCGCCACGCTCTCCTGTTTTCTTATACAACTTTATTGACAGCTGGTTAACAAGCACTTTATACTTATCTTTATTATTAGTAATATTAATATTTTTCGTTCAGATATTGGAGCCCAAGAAAACAGGCCTAGTATGCCACGCAAGGCAACTGTGCCAAATGTGTACCAGGCCACGCAAGGCAACTGTGCCAAAGGTGTACCAGGCCACGCAAGGCAACTCTGCCAAAGGTGTACCAGGCCACGCAAGGCAACTGTGCCAAAGGTGCACCAAGCCACGCAAGGTAACTGTGCCAAAGGTGTACCAAGCCACACAAGGCAACTCTGCCAAAGGTGTACCAAGCCACGCAAGGTAACTCTGCCAAAGGTTTACCAAGCCACACAAGGCAACTATGCCAAAGGTGTACCAAGCCACACAAGGCAACTCTGAAAAAGGTGTACCAAGCCACACAAGGCAACTCTACCAAAGGTGCACCAGGCCACACAAGGCAACTCTGCCAAAGGTGCACCAGGCCACACAAGGCAACTCTACCAAAGGAGCACCAGACCACACAAGGCAACTCTACCAAAGGTGCACCAGACCACACAAGGCAACTCTACCAAAGGTGCACCAGACCACACAAGGCAACTCTACCAAAGGTGCACCAGACCACACAAGGCAACTCTACCAAAGGTGCACCAGGCCACATAAGGCAACTCTACCAAAGGTGCACCAGACCACACAAGGCAACTCTACCAAAGGTGCACCAGACCACGCAAGGTATACTTTGTGTGTCATGCTTTATCAATATTGTATTAAATATGTCAACATGTTCCTCATTATACATATAAAACCAATATTATATTATTTAATTATATTATTCTTTAAGAATGTCCATTATACTTCCTTTGTATGAACACTGTAACCTAGTTACAGTAACTCCATCCAGGGGGCTTCTGCAACACGCCATCCAGGGGGCTTCTGCAACACGCCATCCAGGGCTGATGGATGTAAATTGCAACATGCCTGCTGCAAGGTCTACAAATTTACACAGTAGAACAACATACTGGAGCGAAAGGTACGGAAGGAAATGCAGAATAGAACCATTGAGGAGTAGAGGTGACATAGGCACAGAGAACACTGAACATCAGAGGTATACAACTGTTCCCAGCAAGCATTACAAATATTGCCGGAACAAAGGTGGATGTATTCAAGGGGGTACTTACCTAAGTTCTTGCAAGAAGTGCCGGACCAACCGGGCTGTGGTGGATATGTGGGCCTGCGGGCCGCTCCAAGCAACAGCCTGGTGGACCAAACTCTCACAAGTCAAGCCTGGCCTCGGGCTGGGCTTGGGGAGTAGAAGAACTCCCAGAACCCCATCAACCAGGTATGCTCCAGGTCAGGGCCCGCCAGAGGTCAGGGCCAGCCAGAGGTCAGGGCCAGTCATAGGTCAGGGCCAGTGTCACACCCTAAGCCTGTGATCACTCCATTCCCCCTTTAAGATGACTAATATAAACGAGTATAGAAACGCTATGACATTTTATCCTCATATTACAGCTGGTCATCTAGATCTGCCACTCCGTAAACAATATAACTGCTGTGCCTAGCCAGAAGCGTACGAACCCAAGCAGCCCACCTACCCTATCGAGAACCTACATAGAAAACGTCAATATTGCGGTGCTTTAGTTTTTAATAATTCGTCACATTTTTAACGAATCTGACTATTCTGAACAGAACGAGATTAAACAGGTGAGAGGACGGGTCCCTTCTCCCCTTCTCCTTACCTCACCCCTTCCCCTCCTTTACCCCTCTCCCCCTACTTCCCTTCCCCCTCACTGCCCTCCGTACACCCAGCACCTTGCCCTTCATGGTTCCCCTCGCGAGGGTCAATAGTGCTCCATCTGTTACCTGGTCACCATCTTCCCCTCACCCGGTGCTCCTTAACTCCAGACCCTCTAACACAGCTAAGACGGAGGGAGAGGGGAGAGAGAGCAAGAGAGCAAGAGAGAGAGCGAGAGCGCAAGAGAGAGAGTGAGAGAAAGAGCAAGAGAGAGAGCAAGAGAGAGCGAGAGAAAGAGCAAGAGAGAGCAAGAGCAAGAGAGAGAGAGAGCAAGAGAGAGAGAGCAAGAGCAAGAGAGAGTGTGGTGGCCCTAAAGAGTAATGCTGGTCACGTTTGGGGCTCCTGAAGGCGACTCATTTAGCTTCGTCCGTGACAAATCTGAATTGCGCCAACCCGCTCCACCGCGTCTATTTTCCTCTCCGCCTCAACTGGGCCGCCCCACATGCACTCTAATAACAAAAAAACATGCAAAAAAATTAACAAAACTCTTAAAAAAAATAGCTTAAATCAGACATATATGAAAATTCCATTAAAAAACTAAAATCAATACGAAATCCCCAAAATTTTTACAAGCTAAGAAATCAAGCAACTATGCTTGTGTTTGTTGTATAACAAAGTTGTAATATCAGCTGTGACGTACATAAGATAGATTGATTAGATAGAATGTACATTAGATAAAGCTATGACGGAAAAAAGGTTAAAATGTGATAATTAAAAGCCGTGGCATATACATGGTCCGTAAGTGGGTTTAGACCCACCTCTGTGGCGGCCTGGGATGGGGGAGAGAGAGAGAGAGAGAGAGAGAGAGAGAGAGAGAGAGAGAGAGAGAGAGAGAGAGAGAGAGAGAGAGAGAGAGAGAGAGAGAGAGAGAGAGAGAGAGAGAGAGAGAGAATCATACCTAGGCTGAGTGGCATCTGGAACCTGTTCCCACAACACGTTGATATGCGTGAAATCAAGTCAACCAAGCATATGAAGGCTCTGGTACACAGTTGGCTCCTGGCTCACCCAACCTGGCTCACGATTTGGTTACCATTAAAGTTACCTAATGCCCAATGGATACAAGTAACCTAATCGAATAAATGTGTGTCTAGGGGGTATTCAGATGAACTTGTGTAGTATAACAGCTCTTAGGTTGTGGTTTCACTTGGAACATCAACGACATTGCTAATGAACGCTAAGCTTAGTTTAAAAAGAGCGCCAAAGAGAACTAGGGGAGAGCATGGAGGGGGAGTGACTACGTTATACGTCGCAGAAACAGAGGCCCGTAAACACAGGGTGTCCGGAGTACACAAGTCTCCTGGTACTGTTTAAACCACTCTGTGAAGCCTGCAGTTGCCTCAGGAGCATGTGGCCACTCTGCCTGTCCCCCCGGCCTGCTTCCCGGCCTGCCCTCGGCCTGCTACCAGGCCTACCACCCGGCCTCCCCTCGCCAAACGGAAGCCGCTTCACTCTACCACCAACCTGACTAGAAACTCACCTTCAACAACTTCTGTTCCCCAGGTTTGTGTCCTCTTGTCTTACATTATTCATTACATGTATACCAATCTGAAATATATATATATATATATATATATATATATATATATATATATATATATATATATATATATATATATATATATATATATATATATATATATACGCAGAATACTAAAATCAGGTTTATTTTAAATATGTTTTGCACTTCCTGCCATATTTCACTTCAATATGTTGTAATGTTTATGGGGCAGGTTTGGGACCTGCTCAACTAGTATTTTCCACGTGTGAGTATATATTGGGAAGTGTAACTCTTCTTTGAACAATGAAGTACAACTTTTCTCCAATCAGTTGCAATAGTTTAAGAGATTCACTAATTATATGCTGGGAGAAAAGGATCTTTCCCAGGTCTACTATCTCACCTGCCCTGAATGGGTATCTAAGCACCTGATCAAATTTCCATTAGAGATAAATTAGAGATAGAGGCTGACATTCTTGTCTTGCATGCTCGTCATTACTCGACACATCTCTTCCTTGGCTGCGGCAACGTTTGTCGAGTTGTCCTCTCTAAACGTCAGCTCTTCTGACACGTTCATACTGTGAGGGTTTAACTTGGCCGCACTTTCCCACCCGTCCTCCTAACACAACAGTAATTGTGGTGCTAGTATATTGGGGTATCATAATTTAGAACACCTCTGACGCCAGCACATTAGAACACCCGTGACGTCAGCACATTAGAACACCTCTGACGCCAGCACATTAGAACACCCGTGACGTCAGCACATTAGAACACCTCTGACGCCAGCACATTAGAACACCTATGACGTCAGCACATTAGAACACCTATGACGCCAGCACATTAGAACACCCCTCTGACGCCAGCACATTAGAACACCTCTGACGTCAGCACATTAGAACACCCGTGACGTCAGCACATTAGAACACCTATGACGCCAGCACATTAGAACACCCGTGACGTCAGCACATTAGAACACCTATGACGCCAGCACATTAGAACACCCGTGACGTCAGCACATTAGAACACCTATGACGCCAGCACATTAGAACACCCGTGACGTCAGCACATTAGAACACCTATGACGTCAGCACATTAGAACACCTATGACGTCAGCACATTAGAACACCTATGACGTCAGCACATTAGAACACCTCTGACGTCAGCACATTAGAACACCTATGACGTCAGCACATTAGAACACCTCTGACGTCAGCACATTAGAACACCTATGACGTCAGCACATTTGAACACCTATGACATCAGCACATTAGAACACCCCTCTGACGTCAGCACATTAGAACACCTGTGACGTCAGCACATTAGAACACCTCTGACGTCAGCACATTAGAACACCTGTGACGTCAGCACATTAGAACACCTCTGACGTCAGCACATTAGAACACCTGTGACGTCAGCACATTAGAACACCTATGACGTCAGCACATTTGAACACCTATGACATCAGCACATTAGAACACCCCTCTGACGTCAGCACATTAGAACACCTGTGACGTCAGCACATTAGAACACCTCTGACGTCAGCACATTAGAACACCTGTGACGTCAGCACATTAGAACACCTCTGACGTCAGCACATTAGAACAGCACATGCCACTCCCATAAATTAGAACACCGCCAATCTCAGTACACGTGGACACCAATACTGCGCTCAGGGCTCGAGGGAGACAGACATGACACACGTCACTGACACACATTAATAAATGACTATTAAGAAGATTCACAACTGAGGAAGTGAAGTCAGGTGACTTTACCTGAGGTGGAGCAGAGTCTCTCACGAACCTGGAAAAAAGATACCAAAAAGAACCATTAATTATACATAGTAGTTTAGCATTTCTTTATTTCATTTGGGTTTACATATTTTTGTATTATTTTTCTTGTAGTTTAAACTGAAAATGTTAAAAGGGTTAAAGTTTGTGTGAAACAGGGCAAACTGTGTAAGTTTTCAACCGACACACACAGACAGACAGGGTCCTTACAGCCGAGTGTACAGCGCTCTGCACTCGTAATCCTAGGATCCGGATTCGAGCCCTGGTGTTGGCAGGAACAAAAATGAGCAGTTTCTTTCCCCCTGATGCCCCTGTTACCTAGCAGTAAATAGGTACCTGGGAGATAGACAGCTGTGGCAGGAAGCAACCCGGTGTAAAAAAAAATTAGTAGTTAGTAACAGTTGATTGACAGTTGAGAGGCGGGCCCAAAAAGCAGAGCTCAACCCCCGCAAGCACAACTAGGTGAGTACACACACACACTGGTCATCAACCAACACAAAACAAACTCTTCTTAACTTGGGACAAAACAAACAACATTGTTTACTGTACAAACAGAAGCAGAAGATAAACATTGTAATAAGCATGTTATTCTTCTTCTCTTCATTCTTACCCCCTTCCCTCCCTCCCCCTCCCTTTCCCTCCCTCTACCCTCGTCCCCACCTCTTTTGTTTGGGGGGGGGGGAGGAGGGAGTAAAGAGGAAGGAGAGGCATAGGTGAAGGGAAGTATAGAAGTGGGGAATACAGTGAGAGGTATGAAAGCAGGCGGGCTGTCCGCCTTGCTGACACGAATCCCCACCTCCCCTTCCTCAATACCCCGCCCTCTCCCATCCCCCCCCCCCCCGGGCACCGCCAGCACCTCAGCAACTCCCGTCCACCACCTGTACTGCCACTATGCACCTCAGCAACTCCCGTCCACCACCTGTACTGCCACTATGCACCTCAGCAACTCCCGTCCACCACCTGTACTGCCACTATGCACCTCAGCAACTCCCGTCCACCACCTGTACTGCCACTATGCAATGAAGGAGGATTAGGAGCAGGAGGAGGAGGAGGAAGTAGCAGCATAAAATAAGAAAAAAAAAACAGCAAGACAAAGAAGAGTGAGGGGGTATTTTCTTGCGATGATTTCGGGGCACTACGTCCCCCGCGGTCCGGTCCTCGACCAGGGGTGTGTTAGTGTGATAGGAAGTAAATTTGTATTAAATATTCATGTGTTTGAGAGGCGACAAAAACTCCCCCGAGGCTGAGCGGAGGCGCCGTCAACCCGGAGTGGCCGGACATTGGAGGTTACCTTGAGGTGCTTCCGGGGCTTAGTGTCCCCGCGGCCCTGTCGTCGACCAGGCCTCCTGGCAACAACCTCCTAGGAACACCGAGGCGGCGCGACGCTTGGCAGTCGATAGCGGAAAGAATTGGTACATTGTTTACCTGGACTTGAGCAAAGCCTTCGATAGTGTGTCGCACGAGAGACTGGTCAGAAAGTTAAGAGACACGTGGTGCTGTAGTGTCCCAAGTGGGAGGAGCGGGCGGAGGTGTCAATGAAAGCACTTAGCATAAACGAACTCAAACCAGAGTGTAAAGGTGTCCCGGCCTGCTTGAGCCAGTAACCGGGTTCTGTGTAATGTGTCTTAGAGCTTCTTATGATCCTACCCCAAGTTAATGGTAAGTTCTTAAGAATAGGCAGTAGCAAGTAATTGCAATGAACAAAGGGTGGAAGGGTAAACAAGACCAAATTACACCAATATATATATATATATATATATATAAGTATAGCTATACTTATGTACACAGTGTCGCTTTCACCCAGGACACCCAATATATCTGTAGTGTTCTTCAAATACCGGCGTCTACTATCTACAAGTACACGTCGTCCACGCTCAGTGGTCATCACCGGCCAGTTCACAAGAGGACTTCAGCAACACACTGTCAGAGGACTTCAGCAACACACTGTCAGAGGACTTCAGCAACACACTGTCAGAGGACTTCAGCAACACACTGTCAGAGGACTTCAGCAACACACTGTCAGAGGACTTCAGCAACACACTGTCAGAGGACTTCAGCAACACACTGTCAGAGGACTTCAGCAACACACTGTCAGAGGACTTCAGCAACACACTGGCAGAGGTCTCCAGCAACACACTGGCAGAGGTCTCCAGCAACACACTGGCAGAGGACTTCAGCAACACACTGGCAGAGGACTTCAGCAACACACTGTCAGAGGACTTCAGCAACACACTGGCAGAGGACTTCAGCAACACACTGGCAGGGGTCACTAACACCCTGGCAGAAGTCTCTAGCAGCACACTGACAGCACTTGTCAGCAGAAGTTACTGTCGTAACTTCTCTTGGCCAAATCCCAGGTACGTTGGTCCCACACAACACTGTCCAAGCACAACAGCCAACACACTGCTTACTACCGACGGCGGCCACCTCTCCTCTCCTCTCACAGGACCAACTCAGGAGTTCTGAACAAATCCACAAGGGCCGTGACGAGGATTCGAACCTACGTCCAAGAGCATCCCAGACGCTGCCTTAATCGACTGAGCTACGACATAGTATAAGAATTGCAACCAGAATTTTGTTCATTTGATACATCACACTATTGTGAGATCTGTGTGTGAGGTGTTCTGGACTACCCAAGGTGAACTGATTTTCACTGCGCAATAGACCCTTCACGTCATCTCTGTCAACATAAAAGTCCTTAGCTAGACGGAAAGTATACAGGGGGAACATAGGATAACAATTTGTCACCGGGAAACTGTGGTATGTTATCGGATGCAGACTCTAGATGGCGGTGATACCGGTATCTCGTCACCAGAGGTCATCATCATGGACCTCACCTCCTAACTGAGGTATGAAACAGGAGCCTTTCACAGACACCACACCACCACCAACAGATGGCGTTGTCCGCGTCTCACAACCTTGGAGTTGTAAGACAGGTCCATAGATGGCGCCGAAATCGCCACTCCTCACTCCAGCAATGGTGTTGATACCGTAACAAAAGCCCTTGTCAGGGGAATACTTCAGGGCTCCGTTCTGGGCCCTATCTTGTTTGTTACACATATAAACGATTTAGACCCAAGACTGAACAGCAACAATTTCAGAAGAGACCAAATCGCTACAAGACAATCTAGAGAGGTAATTTAAAATGAACGGAAGATGGAGATTGGTGGTCAGAAATATTGTGTTATGAGCCTGGGTACAGACTGAGGGCGCCAGACATCAGTTGGACACTGATAAAATTGGCAAGCGTGAATGCGAAACAGATTAAGGAGTCATGCTTAGCAGGGATCTTCAGCCAAGGAATTCAATGAATTTTGCGTGAAATGTATTGCATTGAACGCGTGAAATTCAATGCAAAATTCAATGCAATGTACAGAATAAAACGAATATGTTACTGGGAATTATTTCTAGAAGCGTTAGCAATAAAACACTATACAACAGTGTATGGTGTATATAGTGTATACTCCGAGAGGTGTACCCGGCTACTCTCAAGACGAAAGTAAACTCTGTATAAAACTATACTCAGGACCTAAGTACACTTAGCGAATGAAAGTAAGATTTTGTGGTGGCCTTAGCCCACCAGACGTCGATAGGCCTTCATCAAACAACATAGACCTAATATCACTCTTCGGCTTTATCCTGCCCTTGTTAGGCTCCAGTTAGATTATGTAGTTAAGGATGCAGCTTAGTTTTGATCTCCGAAGTATCCATTAAACCCGAGTTTACCTGAACGCGAACGGAGAAGGTTGACAAAATTAATCCCAGGATATGGAAACTTCCTTCCTAGAGATTAAACAAACTTAATTTACATTGCGGAATATACGTTACAATAACGTCATTGAAAACAAATAACCCAACCATGCAATTTTGTTCTCCTACACAGGTGGGTACAGGAACACAAACGTGTTTTTTCCGCTTGTTACAACTTGTAATAAAGTACAGTAGTTACATTTTGGCTTAACGTGTTTATGACATATTAGAACGTTGTTACAACTTGCTATATTGGTTGTTATAACTGGTTAGGAGGTGTTAAAACTTGTTCGAACGTTGTACCAACGTCGTAGTTTCGGTGTGTGTTTGGCGGGAGCTAGATGACTTCTGACTCCTGCTCGCAGGCTGAGAGCTTTGAGAGAGCTCTGAGAGCTCTTGGTTAGCCTTGCCTGTTAGTTCTCCCTGGAACACGACCAACCAAGTGATTTACAACTAGGTAACCCATTACTGCTGGGTGAGCAGGGTGTGGGGGAGGGGGGAGGGACGGCGAACAGTTAAGGATTGACACCCGGTGAATCCTACCTGGACAGGGCTCGAACCCAAACAAAATCGCTTATGAGGGATGGGGCAAGGGTGAACATTTCGGCCCCTCCTGCACCCTACTTGCTCGAAACTCGTCAAGAGAGACGAAGAGTGATAGTTGACACGAGTCAAGTATACAGATGATTGAAAGGAAAGACAAAATAGAACACTAAACAATGCATGTAAATTATATAATCTCAGATCCAGGAAAGACCTGGGTAAATACTGGTTTGGAAATAGGGTAGTTAACGTATGGCTTGGACTTATTGGACTTATACAACAGCCTTGTATGGACCGAGAAGACTTCTGCAGTTTCCTTGTGCAGGCGATGAGTCACAATAACGTGGCCAAAGTAGGTTGACCAGACACACACTTAGAAGGTGAAGGGACGACGACGTTTCGGTCCGTCCTGGACCATTCTCAAGTCGAGGTTTCCTTTATTTTAATCTTCCTAAAACCTCGGTTTGCCCAGACACACTTTAAGAAGCTCAACATTATATACTTCTGATGCATATGGGAGTATGTGCACCAGGGGTATATGGGAGCCGGTCGGCCGAGCGGACAGCACGCTGGACTTGTGATCCTGTGGTCCCGGGTTCGATCCCGGGCGCCGGCGAGAAACAATGGGCAGAGTTTCTTTCATCCTATGCCCCTGTTACCTAGCAGTAAAATAGGTACCTGGGTGTTAGTCAGCTGTCACGGGCTGCTTCCTGGGGGTGGAGGCCTGGTCGAGGACCGGGCCGCGGGGACACTAAAGCCCCGAAATCATCTCAAGATAACCTCAAGATAACCATAGGAAGCCATAACAGAGGCTCCCTGCCGCCTCCGGGAAGAGTAGAGCCCTTGCTGTCTACGCCATTGTTGACCTCATTGGCTTAGCTCTTCCTTCTTGAAAAGTGTAGTTAAACAATGAGCGCTCTTCAGCCTCTCAATATTTGCCGTCTATCTTGTCCCAATAGACCTGGCTGCCGCACAGCCATTATTCAGGCAGGTGTGTGTGTGTGTGTGTGTGTGATAGAGAGAGAGAGAGAGAGAGAGAGAGAGAGAGAGAGAGAGAGAGAGAGAGAGAGAGAGAGAGAGAGAGAGAGAGAGAGAGAGAGAGAGAGAGAGAGAGAGAGAGAGAGCGAGAGAAACAGAGAGCGAGAGAAACAGAGAGAGAGAGAAACAGAGAGAGAGAGAAACAGAGAGAGAGACCGTATCCAGAATCCTTGCAACTAGCCATACCTATTTAAAGTAATATAAGACACAAGAGTAATTGTCCTGGGACACAGGACGGGGCAGTTGCTGCGGGAGACTGACACGGGTCGTTGGTATCCAACCAACACTAAACCAAAGAATGATCGTAAACGGGCGATGAGAAATTCACGAAGGTGGAGGCGGGTATTGGACAGAGGCTGGCCAGTAGAGGGGAAGGCGTGGGGGGTGACCAGTAGAGGGGAAGGAGTAAGGGTGACCAGTAGAGGGGAAGGAGTGGGGGGTGACCAGTAGAGGGGAAGGAGTGGGGGTGACCAGTAGAGGGGAAGGAGTGGGGGGTGACCAGTAGAGGGGAAGTAGAGGGGAAGGAGTGGGGGGTGACCAGTAGAGGGGAAGGCGTGGGGGGTGACCAGTAGAGGGGAAGGAGTAAGGGTGACCAGTAGAGGGGAAGGAGTGGGGGGTGACCAGTAGAGGGGAAGGAGTGGGGGGTGACCATTGGAGGGGGTAGACACGAGTGGACAGAATGCTAGACATTTTGGCAGGATGTCGGAGAGGAATTCAACACACAACACTAACTGCTGGCACTCTTCAACACAATAGAGGAGTGTTGGAGATGTTGTGGTGGTGGAGAAACAGACAAGTTGGGAGTTGTGGAGAGGTAGACAAGGTGCTAACCTGACTAAACTAAGGTAGACTAACCTAACAGTTAATGAGGGACATGTAGTGTGTTGAACTCTATGGGATATTGATGACAATTGACTTGAGAATGGTCCAGGACGGACCGAAACGTCGTCGTCCCTTCACCTTCTAGTGTGTGGTCTGGTCAACATACTTCAGCCACGTTACTGTGACTCCTCGTCTGTCCACAACCTATTCACAACACATTACCAGCACGTTACACCATTTCACCACTATTCTACACCCTCCTAATGCCTCTACAAGTCGTCTTCCCCTGCAGACGAACCACCGCCCAACAAGGCCCCGACACACTGAATTAGAGAGAGTGAGAGAGAGAGAGGACGGGGGGGGGCAAGAGAAACAATTCCCTCTCCCTGCCTATTCTGGCCCCTTCATCCAGCGCGGCATGTAACTACCCAATGAGGTAATTAAACTCGCAATGAGAGCATTAACAAGCCATGCATCATGTGTGTGACGAGCGGGGGCATGGGGGAGAGGAAGAGACCTGGAGGAAGGAGAGAAGAGGGAATGGAAGAGGTTGAGGGGAAGGAATAAATTCCTTGTGTGTTATAGAGAGATCATCACAGAGGTCCTGCGAGCACTTCAGTAATCCTCAGATGCTCTCTAATTGTAATATCTGGTGGAGAGGGGAGGGAGAGGGAGGAGGGAAGGAGATGGAGCAGAGGGAGGGATGGATAGGGGAGGGAGAGGGAGAAGAGCATATACATACCTCACGTTAAGACACACAAGAGGTAGAGTTTAAGGCCTGTTTTATTATGGTTGTTGACAGGCGGTGTAGACTACAGTGAAGGTGGTAATGGTTCAACCCGTCCTGCTAATAGTCGTAGTATGACGTATACTTTATCTACGGCCAAAAACTGTCCTGCTAGAAAATGGTAGCGGCTCGCGAAATTAACATTATGTCCCGTTTTCTGTTTAGGTCCTCCGGTACGTTAGGATAAGGCACTTTAGTACGACAGTTTCTGAACGTTGGGTATGCTGGAGGGAACGGTTGCATTTGGTGGTGGGCATGGTGGTGGGCATGGTGGTGGGCATGGTGGTGGTGGTAGTGGGCATGGTGGTGGTGGGCATAGTAATGGTAGTGGTGGGCATAGTAATGGTGGTGGTGGGCATGGTAGTGGTGGTGGTGGGCATAGTAATGGTAGTGGTGGTGGTGGGTATGGTAGTGGTGGTGGTGGGCATAGTAATGGTAGTGGTGGTGGTGGGCATGGTAGTGGTGGTGGTGGGCATAGTAATGGTAGTGGTGGTGGTGGGCATGGTAGTGGTGGTGGTGGGCATAGTAATGGTAGTGGTGGTGGTGGGCATGGTAATGGTAGTGGTGGTGGACTTAGTAATGGTGGTAACCGTGCTGTCTTTTCACTATAAAAGCTTATCTTGAAGTGTTTCATTATTGTCATTGCGGTTAATATCTCAAGTACGCGTCAAGGAAGACATGTTAATGACACTGTACACTATCATCCCATCTCCTCTTGGAAATTGTGACAGATTTACCTTTTACAGTAGTTCATTAACGAGGGTTTTGCCAGTAATCTCAGCAGACAACCCTTGCCATTGTTGTTGTTTAAGATTCGCTACCTGTAACAAAAAGTTCCAAGTAGCACGGGCTATGGTGAGCCCGTAGTAACCCTTGCAAGCTGCCTCAGTAACCATGGTGATATCAGGTGTGACGCTACGGTCTCTGTTGTGTCTAGTTCCTTCAGGAGTATCTTTACCTTCTCCTTGACAGTCACTACAATGTTTACTGTTGCTTCAGGCCGCCTCCCCCGCCCCTCTCTTTTGTTGACTTCAAATATCTTGTCGAGTGTCTAATGTGCCTCCTTGCTGACTCTTCTGTGTGGCTGCTTCCTAGTCTCAGGATTGGATCACATGATCTATTATTGTTCGCTTGTGTGATCGTCTCCACGTCAGACTTATTTTGGACCATGAACGATGGACCAATACCAACGATGGACCAATACCAACGATGGACCAATACCAACAATGGACCAGACGATGGACCCATAGACAGACCAACGGATATAGGAGTGGAAGCTTATCATACTACCCGATATGCAATACAAGTATCCGACATACAACATACCGTACCTGACTATAGAGGTACCCTATATGTATGCATGTATGCAACACATATATACATACATATAGGGTACCTCTGTATGCCATACAGGGTACCGTGCCATATGATACCCATTGCTGCACGTTACACGGTGCATTTGAGCACTAGATTGGGAGATTCGTCACTGACGGAGAACTGTTAGGGTTTTTATGCCCAGTGGTATTGTAGCCTCACGCCATCAGATGTCTCTCTGTATGGTGGTCGTGTGTCCGCGTCTGTGTCTCTCTCTCTGGTGTCTGTGGCCACGTGGGTGTCTGTGGTGCTTCTGTGTGTGTGTGTGTGTGTGTGTGTCTGTGTGTGTGTGTGTGTGTGTGTGTGTGTGTGTGTGTATGTGTGTGTGTGTGTGTGTGTGTGTTCTGGGGCGTTGGGAACGGGTAGTAAAGATGATGAAGAGGCACATGTGAAGAAAAAAGTTTAGAAATTGGAAATACAGTGTGAGTTAGGATAGGCGGGCTGTCCGCCTTGCTGACACGGTGTGTGTGTGTGTGTGTGTGTGTGTGTGTGTGTGTGTGTGTGTGTGTGTGTGTGTGTGTGTGTGTGTGTGTGTGTGTGTGTGTGTGTGTGTGTGTATATATATATATATATATATATATATATATATATATATATATATATATATATATATATATATATATATATATATATATATATATATATATATACATATATATATCAACAAAAATATCGATTAATGGAAATGATATGAAAATGGGAAAATTGTATTGGTATTCCCTATTTCTTGGAATGCACTACACACAATTTATTCTATACATAATTTTATACCTATCACAAACCTTACCAATTATATTATCAAATTTATAAAATCCTTGTACTTAATTTAATATCTAAATTATCTACTTATAAATGAAGGTTCAATAATATTTCTTTCAGTAGCTGATTTACTCTCCATAATTTTGCATGAATTAATCCAGTCAATTGAATGGTTACCATCTCGTGAGTGAACCAAGTAATGCACAGGGACCAGATTCACGAAGAGGTTACGCAAGCACTCACGAACCTGTCCATCTTTTCTCAATCTTTGGCGGCTTTGTTTACAATTATTAAACAGTTAATGAGCTCGGAAGCACCAGGAGGCTGTTTATAACAATAACAACAGTTGATTGGCAAGTTTTCATGCTTGTAAACTGTTTAATAAATGTAACCAAAGCCGTCAAAGATTGAGGAAACATGTACACGTTCGTAAGTACTTGCGTAACTGCTTCGTGAATGTGAGTCCTGGACTCTTGACTTGTCCTGATACTATATTCGTGTTGTTTTATTCTCTGGTCAACATGTTTACCTGTTTGGCTAACATAGAACTTGTCACAATCTTTACGTGGAATGTTATGCATACATCCACAGCAGCTATCTGGGGAATTTTTTATGTGTTTAAAAATACTTTCAAATTTTAATGAATTTTTCATGTGGGCGCTTGAGGCATAGATGACATAGATGACATAGCCATAACAATGGACCAGGAGGGCATAGGTGGGGGGCTTGAGGCATAGAGAGCCATAACAATGGACCAGGAGAGCATAGGTGGGGGGCTTGAGGCATAGAGAGCCATAACAATGGACCAGGAGAGCATAGGTGGGGGGCTTGAGGCATAGAGAGCCATAACAATGGACCAGGAGGGCATAGGTGGGGGGCTTGAGGCATAGAGAGCCATAACAATGGACCAGGAGGGCATAGGTGGGGGGCTTGAGGCATAGAGAGCCATAACAATGGACCAGGAGAGCATAGGTGGGGGGCTTGAGGCACAGAGAGCCATAACAATGGACCAGGAGGGCATGGGTGGGGGGCTTGAGGCATAGAGAGCCACACAAACGGACGGGAATACGGGAGCATGGCGTGGGTGACGACACCGTGACAGTAACGAGACAGAACACCGTCAAAATTCAATAACGAGAAGAAGCACCAAACCAAGTAATTGTTAACGAGGCTGAGCCCAGTAGCTGGAGTTAATATGCCTAACAAGATTATGTGTATTATCAACAGGAAGTACATGTTCCAATCTCCCTCCTCACCTCCTTATTCTCACTCTCCCCTCCCTCCCTCTTCTCACTCTCCCCTTCTCTTCCCTCCCTCCCCTTCTCTTCCCTCCCTCCCCTTACTCCTCTCTCTAACCCACTTAACACTCTCTACTTAATCTACTTAACTACCCTGCCGTCCGCCTCCATCTACGAGAGATGGTAGGACCCGCCCCTCTCACTCTCTCATTATCCACACCCTCTCTTCCCTTTCATCCTCATAACCTTCCCATCTTCACTACCACCAGCTCGCTCCTCTGCCCACATGTGGGTACCTTCAGCGGGTACCTATGAGAGGGGGAGAGGGAGGGGGTCCATGAGTCAACCCACATTTGGGTATCTCTAAGCTGGTACCTGGGAATGGGTTAAAGGTCCGAGTTTAAGGTGTGGAAGCTGCCTCTTTTTGTCCAGGGGATGACAATGGGTGGAGTGTGGGCGTGGCGAGTGGGACGTGGGCGTGGCCATGTGACAGCTGTTGCCAGCAGTATATAGATGACGTATGGACGGAGAATGGTCAGGTAGGATGGGTTCAATTGGGCGGGGCGGGGCGGGCGGGGCGGGGCGGGGCGGGGCGGGGCGGGGCGGGGTGGGGCCGAGGCTCCTAGAGAAAGCTGATAAATAAACAGTTGTAAGATGCTTCCGCCGGTTTTAGCCGTAATGGTGGAATAGCGTGAGGGAGGCGGGAGAGAGAAGTGGGAGGTGGGACATGGGAATTGTTTATAAAAGGAGAGGCGAAGGGAAGTGGAACGAGGGACGCAGGAGGGGTTGATGGGAGAGGAAGGGAAGGGAGGGGAAGGAGGACGTGCCGAGACATAGGGGCACACAGACATCATAGCAAGGCTACTACAAGGCAAGACTTGGGGTTCAGCCAACTATTAGGTAAAATAATACAAATAAATATATCAACCACAGGGTACTGTAATTGTAGACGATTTAACAATCCAAAACGCCAACTGGGATGCTACAATTAGTAGATGGAAACGTTACATATAATCGTGGGTAACTTCCTCATTCAGGGAGCAAAGGACCCAATGTAAGGCGAGAGCATTTTGGCTTCATTAATATAGAGACTGTGAAGAAATGGGTAACGATTTTTTTTTTTTAGATATTTCTGTTTATATCTATAAGATATGTCAGTCTGAGTAAAGAGGGCAGATGGTAGAGCGACGGACTCGCTTCATGCAGGTCGGCGTTCAATCCCCGACCATCCAAGTGGTTGGGCACCAGTTCCTTCCCCCCCCCCCTGTTCCATCCTAAATCCTCCTGACCCCTTCCCAGTGTTATATAGTCGTAATGGCTTGGTGCTTTTCCCTCATAGTTCCGTTCCTGCCCCCACTCCCCGCACACATTGTACCCAACTTTGCACGTGATTCTTGTGGGGCACGTGCCCAACATGTCCAGGTCAAGGATGGTGACACGAGTGCCATTTGAAACAGTGTCAACCCCATGACGAGTCTAGGAAAACCGTACTAACTGGACCCAGGAATATTTGTTTTCCTTCTGTTTTTCAAAGTATAATATAAAACATCACAGACTGATGTCTGCAAATTAAACAAATCTAACGATCATACGTTGCCTATAATGACGGTGTAATATGTATTCATATGGGGACCCTACCACCGTATACCCTACAGCTGCCAACCCCCGGCCACCTTACCCCTAACACCCACCATGGGGCCAGATTCACGAAAGCACTTACGCAAGTACTTACGAACGTGTACATCTTTCCTCAACCTTTGACGGCTTTGGTTACATTTATTAAACAGTTTACAAGCATGAAAACTTCCCATTCAACTGTTGTTATTGTTATAAACAGCCTCCTGGTGCTTCGGAGCTCATTAACTGTTTAATAATTGTAAACAAAGCCGCCAAAGAATGAGAAAAGATGTACAGGTTCGTAAGTGCTTGCGTAACTGCTTCGTGAATCTGGCCCCTGGCCTTACTCCTTGCAGGGTCGAAGGTTCAGTACTGAATGACAGCCATTTCTTGCAAGGTCTGCTGGTCAGAATAGAATAACAGCTCCCTATTTTTAATTGGTCGACAGGTCAGTATAGATCAACGGTCTTCCTTCTTGCAGGGTCGACTGATCAGAATAAAAATAGACAGGACAGTCAAACTGGGATAGACAGTCACAGAAAGAAAAAACAAAGACAGACAGACAGAGACAGACGCACACACAAAACAGAAGACAGACAGATGAACCGGGCACCGCCGGGTATTACACCGTTATAACGAAACTAAACAACAGAACAGCAAGCTTTGGAGAGAACTAGTCCGTCAGCCATGTATCCATATACTGTATCCATGTATCCATATACTATATCCATGTATCCATATACTGTCAGCCATATATCCATATACTGTATCATGTATCCATATACTGTTAGCCATGTATCCATATACTGTATCCACATTGTAGACCATAACTGCCAACAACACGGAAATGATGAATGGCTAAAATGCTATATCTATCCATCAGATAAATTACAATCTCTCCAGGATATCACAAATATCTAACACAGAAACAACGACGCAAAACAGCCAAAATAGCAACAATTACGAACAATAATGAGCGCTGTTTGGATGATTTGTAATAATAACGAACAACGGTAATGTTAACGCTGAGAGCGATGCTTAATCCGGATGCTGGAGATGTAACAAGAACGCTGGTACAAGATGGAAAAATTTATGCAATGTGTGAAATAGGAATGGGGGATGAGGAAAGGAATGGGAATGTGCACCGAGAGAAATGGTGGCACTGGACGGTATTGGCACCCAAGAGCCAGTGTGGGGTGGTGGGGGGGGGGAGGGTGGGGGGGGAGGAGACGAAGTAACATTCGACACGGACTAAAAAAAAAGAACTTCGAACGAATGGCCAAACCAGGAGGAATCGACACAGTGGGGCCCCAGCTATAGATGGCCCTGGGGACGGTGCACCACATGGGTGGGTGCACCACATGGGTGGGAGCACCACATGGGTGGGAGCACCATATGGGTGGGAGCACCATATGGGTGGGAGCACCACATGGGTGGGAGCACCATATGGGTGGGAGCACCATATGGGTGGGAGCACCACATGGGTGGGTGCACCATATGGGTGGGTGCACCACATGGGTGGGAGCACCATATGGGTGGGAGCACCATATGGGTGGGAGCACCACATGGGTGGTAGACACAGGTTAGGGAGTGTAAAAACTTGGATTTTCCTATTATCTTAAACCATCATCACTAGAGTAACTATAGTGATGATAGTCGTCGATTATATGGAGCTAGCTTATAGGACAAAGAGAAAGAGAAGAAATGGACAAAGCGTGTGAGAAGAGAGAGGGAGAGATAGAATGAGGAAGTGGGAGAGAGGGAGAGAGATTGAGACATTTAATGAGATAAGAGAGAGATGCACGAGAAATAGTTATCATTCCAACATCTTATATAATTCTACCTAACACCATAGAGTTATATATTCAATAATCAACCCATCTCCCTGGTTTAGATAGAATAGAAGGAAGGCATAGAAGTACTTGTCAGATGTAACTGACAATTAGATAGTAGAATTTGGTACTATTCACTTTATAAAGTTAAAAAATAAAGTTAAAAACTAAACTTAAATAAGCCTAGGCCTATTATAGCACATATATGTACTATATTAGGCCTCAAGTAGCATGTATTAGGCCTAGAAAGGTTAGGTTAAGTTTTCTTTGCAACATCAGTGCAAAAAAAACCTTTTCGGTTTGTCCAAATTTAATAGTATACCTGTATGATGGTATACTATTGTTTCTACGGTCTAATTCCCTATTACGTCAATATATATGTGATGGTCATCAGCGTTACTATAAGTACTAGCCTAAACAAGAGGATGGCCTGCCATTAATGCTCTCACCACCCTGAGTTTTAATTATTTTTTATATTAATTTCTGGATGCAGAGAACTGGGAGTGAGATGTGGGAAATTAGATCTCAACATGCTATGAGAGCGCAAGGCTTAGCTCAGAGTCCTGGACCTTTGTGTTGGAGTAACTTTGGTTTTCATAGTGGAGGGAGGGAGGGTAGTGATAGTAAGCTTTGGGTACTTCAGTAATCATTAGTTGACCTGAACTCACTCTGGGAATGGTAACTGACAATTAAGGGCATTTGTCAAGGGAACTAGGGACTTGTTCCTTGACTAGTGACTAGTGATGCAGCTATGGTTAACACATTGGGTGTTAACCATAAAGTCGTGTAATAGAAAACAAAGAGTGAAGAAGGCATGTTTATAGGGCAAGATGATAGTCAAGAACCTTAAAGAATATGGTATAGGTAGTTGGCCAAGGTGACATGAGTAGTGGACATCTGCCCCTCCCTCATAACTGCTCTTTCCTCACACCTGTTCCTCCTTCACCGCTGCTCCTATATCATCCCTCACACCTACCACACCCTCATTCATCCCCCATCCCACTCCCTGCCCATTTGCCCCTTTATCACCCCTACCCACCTGCACCTCCCTCACCCCTACCCACCTGCACCTCCCTCACCCGTCCCACCTGCACCTCCCTCACCCGTCCCACCTGCCCCTCCCTCACCCGTCCCACCTGCCCCTCCCTCACCCGTCCCACCTGCCCTCCCTCACCCCTCACCTGCCCTCCCTCACCCCTCACCAATCTCACCTCTAACCCAGCTTGCCCACTCTCCATTGTTTGGGCGACGCTCAATACTTACACTAGCTCGGAGAGAGGGAAAGAGAGGAGGGAAGGGGAGGGGTGAAAGAGGGCGGGGAGGGGATAGGAGGGAATAAGAGAGGGGAAGGGGGGTGAGAGAGGGGGAAGGGGGGTGAGAGAGGGGGGAAGGGGGTGAGAGAGGAGGCTGCAGGATGGAGGGTGGAGAGAAGGGAGAGACAGCAGGAGGGAGCTAGTGTAGAGGAGATAGAGAAGAGTGAAGGAGTATTACATATACCCCTGCAAAGTTCCCCTCACCCCCCCCTCCCCTCCCCTTTCATCTGATGTACTTCCCCTTAAACTTCGTGTGATGTGTCGACATCCCCGCAAACCCCATTGTGATGGGAGGGGGTGTCAGCCCCCACCTCCGCCTGTCAACCCCCACCTCCGTCTGTCAGCCCCCACCTCCGCCTGTCAGCCCCAACCTCCGCCTGTCAACCCCCACCTCCGCCTGTCAGCCGCCACCTCCGCCTGTCAGCTCTTGCCAATATCGTGACTAATACAAAACCTGACTAATTAGAGTCCCAAAAACTTTTCGTGTTTCTTAACGCCGCAACAACATGAGAGAGGGGAGGGAGGGGAGGGGACGGAAGGGAGGAGGGGATGGGTGGGGGGAGGGGGGGAGAGCAAGAGGTGGTGGGGGATGAGAAGGGGTCTCTGAGGAAGAACAGTTAACGGGCGACTTGATAAACATTATCGAACAAATGGATGACAAATGATCTAACAAATGTAGGCAGAATACTGGGACTCAAGATTCACAGAGCAGGAATCACAATTGACGTTAAGGACAGAATATGCAAGACAATAACAGTCTTTGGAAAAGTGAGGATATTCCGTTACCTCAGCATGAACATAGAGCTACACTTATACAAGGCTCTAGTCCAGAGGCATCTCTAATACGCTCCAGTACCACTACACACCTTAAAGAAAACTAACATGCAACATCTACAAGGGGGTGCAAAATAAGGCGCTAAGGAGAGCAGCCAAACACCGTCCACCATATGACCAGACAATCCATGAGCTCCAGGAACTGAACACACAACCACTAAACATCAGACTACAGCACCAAGCCACCAGGGTGTGGAACACCATCCTAATGTTACAAGACCCAATGTTAGAAACATTCCTCCAAGATGAGACGCCCCACTCCCACAGCTGGTGGCCCAAGATGAGACGCCCCGCTCCCACAGCTGGTGGCCCAAGATGAGACGCCCCGCTCCCACAGCTGGTGGCCCAAGATGAGACGCCCCACTCCCACAGCTGGTGGCCCAAGATGAGACGCCCCACTCCCACAGCTGGTGGCCCAAGATGAGACGCCCCGCTCCCACAGCTGGTGGCCCAAGATGAGACACCCCACTCCCACAGCTGGTGGCCCAAGATGAGACGCCCCACTCCCACAGCTGGTGGCCCAAGATGAGACGCCCCACTCCCACAGCTGGTGGCCCAAGATGAGACGCCCCACTCCCACAGCTGGTGGCCCAAGATGAGACGCCCCGCTCCCACAGCTGGTGGCCCAAGATGAGACGCCCCACTCCCACAGTTGGTGGGAGTGGGACGTCCCCCACTCCCAAATGAGCCATAGAGATATTAGAAAGATTTCTTTGTGTCAGAATAGTTGACAAATGAAATACACGCACGCGTACACACACACACACACACACACACACACACACACACACACACACACACACACACACACACACACACACACACACACACACACACACACACACACACATTGTCTTGTGACCATCGTGTTGGGTGGACGTGGGTTGGGAGCTCCTGTCTCACTAGTGGAGTGGGAGGGGTAATCAGGCAGCTTCGAAGTGAAAAAGTGTGTACAAGTGAATGAAAAAACCTTGAGTTTTGGCCAGAGCCATAAAGTAGTGAAGAAAAACAGTTTAAATAGCGTAATTCAAAATAGTTGTAGTATTGTGGCAGTGTGTAGTGTGGAGCAGACCTCACCGACCTCTGACCGCGTGACCTCACCCCGGCAGCAACCCTCCTACCACCACGGGGACGACGCTTGGAGATTCACTCACCTATTGTGTTAGCAGGACGGTAAGATACTTGGAACCCCTGTGGGTAAGGTTGCATTATAGCAATGACTAGGTCAGGAAGGGCGTCTAGGTCCAGCAGTATTATGATTGAGGAAGAAGATAGGTTTGTGGAGAAGATGATTGGGAAATTTGTAGAGAAGAGGGATGTTTGGATAGGTGATCTAATCCAGGGGATTAAAAGTGAAGTCTTTAATAAGATACAGGGCGAGGTTCAAAGACTCAAACAAGAGTTTATGGATTATATTCAAGAGGAAATCAGGAAGAGCAGGGTAGAATGGCAAGGAGAAATATCTAGGCTTACTAATGAATTTGGCAGGAATAAGGGAAGCTTGGCAGGGGAAGGGGAAGTAGTAGTAGTAGGTGGAGTAGCGGGTGTAGGAGGGGTGGGGGTCAGCCAGGGAGAGGGCCACCAGCATGACCCTGAACTGAGAAAGAGGACAATCATAATCCATGGATTACTTGAAGCCAGGGCACCATCGAGGCAGGAAAGGATGGAGATTGAGGATTTGGAACTACAGGGGATCTTGAGAGACATGAGAGCCCAGATGGCAGGGAATGAGGTGCAAGTCCACCGACGCATTGGACCATACAACTGTAACAGGAAACGACCTGTCCTGGTACAGTTCACTAACGAAGAGGCAGTGGATTACATACTGCATCACAAACACCTACTCAGAGGTAGCGAAAATTACTACAACGTATTTATTGACAAATTCATGACGAAGGAGGAACAGATTGCCCACAGAGCAAGCAAACAACAATACGACTCTTCCCATTTGAGCGCAGCTACACACCCCAGTGCTAATCCACCCCATGCTAACCAGCTCACACGTGCTTCTCAGGTCACCCCTTTCCCAAATCAGCCGCCCCTGCTTATCTCCCCAGCACATCCCTTGACCCCTCTGACCCCACTGGAGTCAAATTCATCCCACATTCCAAGGACCCCCTCATCACCTCAACCCCCAAAACCCGTCCAGCCCTCGTCCCCTCAACCCCCAAAACCCACCCAGCTCTCATCTCCTCAACCCCCAAATCCCATCCAGACCTCATCCCCTCAACCCCAAGAACCCACCCAGACCTCATCCCCTCAACACCCAAAGCCTACCCTGCCCTCACCCCTCCTCATCCCCTCTCCTTCCATGTGACCCCCCACCCTTGCGAGGGAGGTGGGAGGTCCCCCCCACCCCCTCTATCCATCCCCCTCCCAACCTCTCAACCTCTATCTGTCTCCCAACCTTACGCCATCTCCCAACCCCTCTATGCCCTCCCTAATCTTCAGACCCAGTATGCCCTTCCTACTCCAGACCTACCTACCCAGGCCCTACCCCAGACCCTCCTACCTACCTTCCTAGAAGCCCAGCCCCCAGTAGCCCCCCAAGCACCCCTCCTGAACTCTTTCACCCCCCATACACCCCCCGGACCCCCCCAGACACCCCCTGGATCCCCCCGGACATCCCCCGGACCCTCCCCGCCCCCAGTCATCCCCCAGACACCCCCCAGATCCCCCAGATCCCCTCTGCCCCCAGTCACCCCCCAGACATCCCCCAGATCCCCCCAGACCCCCAGAGAAAGGGAGAACTCTGGTACAAGAGTTTCCATGAAGAATCTCAAGGTTTGGTACACCAATGCTGATGGGGTATCTAATAAAGCAGAAGAGATAAAAGAAAGAGTGAGTGAAGCAGATCCTGACATAGTTGCAATTGTGGAAACTAAAATTAATGACATGATCTCAGATGCTATCTTTCCTGAAGGGTACCAGGTGATACGAAAAGAGAGGACACAGAGACAGGGAGGGGGAGTAGCACTCCTAATAAAGCGGAAATGGAAGTTTGAAGACCTGGGAAATCGAGTTACCAATGAGTGCACAAGCTTCATACATGGAACTCTGACAGTAGATGGGAGGAAGATTGTGATCATGGTAATCTACAATCCCCCACCAAACAGTAGAAGACCCAGGCAGGAGTATGATGACAACAACAAAGCATGTATTGATGAACTGCAGAAGGCAGCAACACTAGCCCACAGAATGAGAGCGAAGCTGCTGATCATGGGGGACCTAAATCATGGAGAGATAAATTGGGAATCAAGGAATCCCCATGGAGGGGATGAAACGTGGGGAGCAAAATTAGTAGATGTTATAGACAGGAATTTCCTGACACAACATGTGAAGGAAGACACAAGGGAAAGAGGAGGAGATGCACCGAGCCTATTAGACCTGATTTTCACCCAGAACGTAGAAGATATCGAGAATTTAGAGCATGAAATACCTCTAGGGGCCAGTGACCATTGTGTCCTAGTCTTTGACTACATGATGGAATTCAAAATTATGACCATGGGACAAGAGATCTGGGAAAGGAGAGCTGACTACAGGAAAGGGGACTATATGAGGATAAGGGACTATCTGGGTGAAGTGCAGTGGGAGGAAGAAATTAGAGGAAAAACAGTCCAAGATATGATGGACCTAGTCATACAGAAATGCCAGGAGGCCGAAGAGAGATTTATACCAACGGTAAAGGGAAAAAATAAGAAGGAATATAATAACCCATGGTTTAATAGACAGTGTCAGGAAGCAAAAATGGCCAGCAGGCGGGAGTGGAGGAAGTACAGAAGACAAAGAACAGAGGACAACAGAAGCAGATACAACAGAGCTAGGAACGATTACATTAACATAAGACGAACATCGGAAAGGGACTATGAGAACGATATTGCAATCAAAGCGAAAAAACAACCTAAGTTACTACACAGTCATATAAGAAGAAAAATGTCGGTGAACGACCAAGTGACAAGACTAAGGAAGACAGAGGGGGCATATACTGAAAGTGACAAGGAAATCTGCGAGGCACTGAATGCCAGTTTCCATGGAGTGTTCACTACCGAGCCTGAGCAGCTCCCATTGTTGGAAGGGGTTACCCTAGATGAAAGACTATCAGATATAGAGGTGACAGCAGAGGAGGTAATGAAACAGTTGACAACTCTAGATGCAACTAAAGCAGTTGGACCAGACAAAGTATCACCGTGGATACTAAAAGAAGCAGCACAGGCCCTCAGCGTGCCTCTGGCAATGATCTTTAATGAGTCACTTATGTCAGGAGAATTGCCCAGTTGCTGGAAGAAGGCAAATGTCGTGCCGATCTTCAAGAAAGGAGATAGGGAGGAGGCACTTAACTACAGACCTGTATCACTGACAAGCATCCCCTGTAAAATACTGGAAAGAATAATTAGGCTACGACTGGTTGCACACCTGGAGAACATTAGGTTTGTGAACAAACATCAACATGGGTTCTGGACAGGGAAATCGTGCCTAACAAACCTTCTGGAATTCTATGATAAAATAACGAGGATAAGACAGGACAGAGATGGTTGGGCAGACTGCATATTTCTGGACTGCCAAAAAGCCTTTGATACAGTACCGCACATGAGACTGCTGTTCAAGCTCGAGAGGCAGGCGGGGGTGGGGGGAAAGGTCCTAGAATGGATAAGGAACTACCTAACAGGAAGGAGCCAAAGAATTACGGTAAGGGGCGAGAAGTCGGACTGGCGAACAGTAACAAGTGGAGTACCACAAGGATCGGTGCTGGGACCAATTCTATTTCTTGTGTATGTTAACGACATGTTTACAGGCGTAGAGTCCTACATGTCGATGTTTGCGGATGATGCAAAGTTGATGAGAAGAGTTGTGACAGATGAGGATTGCAGGATCCTCCAAGAGGACCTGAACAGATTGCAGAGATGGTCAGAGAAATGGCTACTAGAATTCAACACGAGCAAATGTAAAGTTATGGAAATGGGACTAGGAGATAGGAGACCAAAGGGACAGTACACAATGAAGGGGACCAGCCTACCTGTAACGACGCGTGAAAGAGACCTGGGGGTGGACGTAACACCTAATCTATCTCCTGAGGCACATATTAATAGGATAACGACAGCAGCGTACTCTACACTGGCAAAAGTTAGAACATCATTCAGAAACCTAAGTAAGGAGGCATTTAGGGCGCTTTACACTGCCTACGTAAGGCCAGTCTTAGAGTATGCCGCCTCATCATGGAGTCCCCATCTGAAGAAGCATATAATGAAACTGGAAAGGGTTCAGAGGTTTGCAACGAGACTCGTCCCAGAGCTACGAGGGATGGGGTATGAAGAGCGCCTGAGGGAACTGTGCCTTACGACACTAGAAAGAAGAAGGGAGAGGGGGGACATGATAGGAACGTATAAGATACTCAGAGGAATTGACAGAGTGGACATAGACGAAATGTTCACACGGAATAGTAACAGAACGAGAGGACATGGATGGAAGCTTGAAACTCAGATGAGTCACAGAGATGTAAGGAAGTTTTCTTTTAGCGTGAGAGTAGTGGGGAAATGGAATGCACTTCAGGAACAGGTTGTGGAAGCAAATACTATTCATAATTTTAAAACCAGGTATGATAGGGAAATGGGACAGGAGTCATTGCTGTAAACAACCGATGCTCGAAAGGCGGGATCCAAGAGTCAATGCTCGATCCTGCAAGCACATATAGGTGAGTACATATAGGTGAGTACACACACACACACACACGCACGCACGCACGCCTGACCCCTAACAATAAAGCCCAGAAACCTCCGGACGCAATAATTGAATTTGCACATTAATTCACCGCCGGATAAAGAATATATAATTTGTTTTATTATAATTATGTCCCCCGGGCCTGCCTGGTGGTGTGGGGGTGGGGTGGGGTGTGGGGGTGTGGGGTGGGGTGTGGGGGGTGGGGTGGGGTGTGGGGGGTGTGGGGTTATCGTCTGAGGGGAGGGGAGTGTCCCCGCGGGGTGTGGCGCGGGGCGGCCCTATGAGGGACAGAGCAGTCACCAAGCCATACTAGTGAAGTTAGCTGTTACCAAGCTAAAAGGTAAGGTTGAGGTCAGTTTGTGGTCCTGGGGGACCAGCCAACAGGTAAGGTCAAGTCGGAAGATCCACTGGTACTTCCTTGGTGATGTCGACTAATTTTCCACCGTATCTGGGACCGGGTGAATGATGAGGTTTCACCTCGGCACCGAACTTTAATCCTGTGAATGATGGTCGAGTGAGTATACACAAGTACCGAGGACGAGTGCAGAGGTCGCCATGTCTCTTGGAGTGGCGGAACGGACACGTCCACTCCCGCTGGTGGCTGAGGTGAGAGTGTGGAGCTTGTTGACCACAGCACCACACCTGTTCTTTAGGCAAGGATGGGAGGAGGAGTTGGGTTGAGAGTGGGGATAACGTGACGTCACACAGGTAGATGGTGAGTCATATGACGTCACACAGGTAGAGGGGGGTGAGTCATATGACGTCACACAGGTAGAGAGGGGTGAGTCATATGACGTCACACAGGTAGAGGGGGGTGAGTCATATGACGTCACACAGGTAGAGGGGGTGAGTCATATGACGTCACACAGGTAGAGAGGGTGAGTCATATGACGTCACACAGGTAGACTTGACGGATGTGACGTAATCACCGTGTGAGTGCCTCCCAGCACACGAGGAGCCGAGTCTCTGCTTGCATGAAGGCAGTAACACAATTTTAAATAATGTCTGTCTACCCTCTCAATTCCCCCAAGAATTTTGTATATAGTAATCATGTCTCCCAGAACTCTTATGTCTTCTAGCGACGTGAGGTGTAATTCCCCCCGCAGCCTTTCCTCGTAACTCATGCCTGTTAGTTCTGGAACTAGTCTAGTGGCATACCTTTGAACCTTCTCCACCTTCCTCTTATGCTTGACAAGGTATGGACTCCATGCTGGAGCCGCATACTCCAAGATTGGTTTTATACGTGGTATGCAATTGAAAATGATGCCTTGCACAATTTCTAAAAACAGTTCTGATGTTAGCCAGCCTCGCATACGCTGCTGATTATACCCTTTGATGTGGGCTTCAGGAGACAGGTTCGGTGTGATATCAACTCCTAGATCTATCTCTCTGTTTCGTGGAGGACTGTGTCTCACATTCGATAGCCTTCTGTCTGGCCTCCTGTTTCCTCCACCTAGCTTCATTACTTTATATTTGTTTGAGTTGAACTTTAGTAGCCATTTGTTGGACCATTCCTTCAGTTTGTGTAGGTCATCTTGTACCTGGACCTGGGTTGTACCTGGAGGGGTTTCTGTGGCTTCTTCTACTCAAGCCTGGTCCAGGACCAGGCTTGACTTGAGAGACTTGAGGGTTTGACAGGCTGTTGCTTGGAGCGGCCCGCAGGCTTACAGACGCTGTCTGTAGTTCAGTGCTTCCTGAACTTCCTGACCACATTCCAGACCTGGGACCAGATTCACGAAATCACTTATGCAAGCACTTACGAACCTGTACTTCTTTTCTCAATCTTTGGCGGCTTTGTTTACAATTATTAAACAGTTAATGAGCTCCGAAGCACCAGGAGGCTGTTTATAACAATAACAACAGTTGATTGGCAAGTTTTCTTGCTTGTAAACTGTTTAATAATTGGAAACAAAGCCGCCAAAGATTGAGAAAAGAAGTACAGGTTCGTAAGTGCTTGAGTAATAGCTTTCGTGAATCTGGCCCCTGGCTTTTATATTAGTGACTGCCACAGTAGTTGACACCATCAACACACTCCGCTGTAAGAATATCATCCAGGAGACATCTTTAAGACAGCCTAATTACCGAAGAAATATAGATGCCCTTGGGGGGTAGAGGGGCACGTTCAGCGTGCCACAATGATCCTGAAGTGCGGATGTTTGTGTCTTCAAGAACACCTGAACGAGACTTATAACCTCCGCGGCCATGGCACCAAAGTTCAGCCACACAAGCTGAGAATCGTAGTAAGAGCCTTGATGCTGTAAATCCTCCATCCCTCCCTCCCTCTCTTTCTCCCCCGTCCCTCACTCTCCCCCCACCTCTCTCTATCTCTCTCTCTCTCTCTCTCTCTCTCTCTCTCTCTCTCTCTCTCTCTCTCTCTCTCTCTCTCTCTCTCTCTCTCTCTCTCTCTCTCTCGCTCTCTCTCTCTCTCTCTCTATTTCTCTCTTTCTCGGGCTCCTGTGCTATTTCTTTCCGTTTGATCCCTTATCATTCTCCCTCTCATATCCTCTCTTCCAGCCCTTTCCTGTACGTGGGGTGGGGTTGTGGGGTGTGGTGGGGGGGTGTAGATGAGGTAGGGTTGTGGGGTGTGGTGGGGGTGTGCGGGGTGTGGTGGAGGTGGGGGGTGTTGTGGGATTGTGAGGTGGGGAAGAGAGTGGTGGGGGTTAGAAATGTGGTAGGGGGTGTAGAGTAGGAAGTGTGGTGGAGGGGTGTTGAGGGGTGTGGTGAAAGTGTGATAGTGGTGGTGGATGGGGGCTGGCACTGTGCCCCAATACCTCGCAGGAAAAGAAAATACGCTAGATTTCGATCAGATTGGACCACGCGTACCCTAGGTAACTACTCCAACATCCACCATCACTAGCCCCTCCACACCCACCAACACTACCTCCAACACCCCAACAAATCACACCACCATTTAAAAATCTACAAAATAAAGAGATTTATAAGAAGATTAATGCCACAAGCCCGGAGCTAAGAATACCTAGCTATGAAGACAGGTTAAAGACAGAATAACGAAGGAATACGAAGGGATATGATCACCACCACCACCACCATCACCACCACCATCACCACCACCACCACCACCACCATCACCACCACCATACCACCACCACCATCACCACCATCCACCACCACCATCACCACCACCACCACCATCACCACCACCATCACCACCACCACCACCACCATCACCACCACCATCACCACCACCATCACCACCACCACCACCATCACCACCACCACCACCACCATCACCACCACCACCACCATCACCACCACCATCACCACCACCACCACCACCATTACCACCACCATCACCACCACCACCACCATCACCACCACCACCACCACCATTACCACCACCATTACCACCACCACCACCATTACCACCACCACCACCACCACCACCACCACCACCATCACCACCACCACCATTACCACCACCACCACCACCACCACCATCACCACCATCACCACCACCACCACCACCATCACCACCACCACCACCACCATTACCACCACCACCACCATTACCACCACCACCACCATCACCACCACCACCACCATTACCACCACCACCACCATTACCACCACCACCACCACCACCACCATCACCACCATCACCACCACCACCATTACCACCACCACCACCACCACCACCATCACCACCACCACCATTACCACCACCACCACCACCACCACCATCACCACCATCACCACCACCACCATTACCACCACCACCACCACCACCACCACCACCACCACCATTACCACCACCACCACCATCACCACCACCACCACCACCACCATTACCACCACCACCACCACCACCACCACCACCACCACCACCACCATTACCACCACCACCACCACCACCACCACCACCACCACCACCACCACCACCACCATCACCACCACCACCACCACCACCACCACCACCACCACCACCACCACCACCACCACCACCACCACCACCACCACCACCATTACCACCACCACCATCACCACCACCACCACCATCACCACCACCACCATCACCACCATCACCACCATCACCACCACCACCACCATCACCACCATCACCACCACCACCATCACCACCACCACCACCACCATCACCACCACCACCACCACCACCACCACCACCACCACCACCACCACCACCATCACCACCATCACCACCATCACCACCACCACCATCACCACCATCACCACCATCACCACCACCACCACCACCACCACCACCACCACCACCACCACCACCACCACCACCACCACCACCACCACCACCACCATTACCACCACCACCATCACCACCACCACCACCACCATCACCACCACCATTACCACCACCATTACCACCACCACCACCATCACCACCATCACCACCACCACCACCACCACCACCATCACCACCACCACCACCACCACCACCACCACCACCACCACCACCACCACCACCACCACCACCACCATCACCACCATCACCACCACCACCACCACCACCACCACCACCACCATTACCACCACCACCACCATTACCACCATAGCCATCGCCTTCATCTATCCTAACAAACCTTTGGCAATAAATTTTTGCCAGGGGTAAAAAGTCGCCACGACTCAAGATTGTCTCATGCTCTCAGGAAATTCGAACGCGGTGAGAGAGGGAGAGGTAATAAGTGAGAGGGAGGGAAGAGGGAGAGGTAATAAGTGAGAGGGAGGGAAGAGGGAGAGGTAATAAGTGAGAGGGAGGGAAGAGGGAGAGGTAATAAGTGAGAGGGAGGGAAGAGGGAGAGGTAATAAGTGAGAGGGAGGGAAGAGGGAGAGGTAATAAGTGAGAGGGAGGGAAGAGGGAGAGGCGAGAGGTATAACAGATATCAACAAGAGCGTGGCAGAGTTTGCAAGAAATTGACAACATGCCCATGCACTCAGCCCCGGGTCCAGACTCATGGAATTCAATATGTATAAAGAAATGCAAAGTGGCAGTATCACAGGCACTCAGTACAGTGTGGAGGAAGAGCTTGGGCACTGAGGAGATACCAAATACTCTTAAAGCAGCAGACATTGCTCCTCTACACACGGGAGGAAGCAAAATATTAGCAAAGAATTAAAGACCAGTTGCACTAACGTCCCACATAATAAAAGTATTTGAGAGTGATCAGGAGTCAGGTCACCAGTTTCATGGAGACCAATGACCTCCACAACCCAGGCCAACATGGATTTAGAGCGGGAAGATTATGCCTCTCACAGCTACTTGATCACTATGACAATATCACCGAGGCATTACGAGGAAAACAGAATGAAGGTATGTTATGCACGGAGTTCGCAAAGGCATTCGATAAATGTGATAAGAGTGATAGCACACAAAATGAGGTCAATAGGAATAACTGGTAAAGTAGGACGGTGGATATTTTCTGTCGAACAGAACACAAAGAGTAACAGTCAACCAAATAAAATAGAGTCCAAACGCAGTTAAAAGATCTGAACCTCAGGGTACAGTCCTTGCACCACTGCTATTCCTTATTCTCATATCAGATATAGATAAAAATACTAATCACAGCTTCGTGTCATCCTTTGAAGATGACACAAAAATCAGCAAAAAAATTACCTCTGCTGAAGACACTGAAAAACTACAAGCAGATATTAATAAAATTTTCGATTGGGCAGCAAAAAATAATATGATGTTTAACAGTGATAAATTCCACGTACTCAGGTACGGTAAAATGAGAACTTTAAACATAATACAGGGTACAAAACACAATCAAATCTACCCATAGTAGGAAAGCAGCATGTAGAGGATTTGAGAATAATAATGTCTGACGACCTAACGTTTAGGGAGCATAACCAAGCAAATATTGCGTCAGCCAGAAAAATGATAAGATGGAATACGCGAACTTTCAAATCCAGGGATCCCATCACAATGGTTGTACTATTCAAAGCACTTGTGGTGTCCCGTCTTGAGTACTGCTCGATACTCACTTCACTCTTCAGAACTGAAGAGATTGCTGAAATAGAGGGAATAAAGCACCTCAATAATTGGGAGCGTCTCAAAGCTCTCCAAATGTACTCGTTAGAAAGGAGACGAGAGAGGTATCAAATAATATATACATGTGGAAAGGCTGAGTAAACTGCACCTCACGTCGCTGGAAGAGACGAGCTCGGGGAAACATGATCACCACATACAAAATTCTTAGGGGAATTGACAGGGTAGACAAGGATGGATTATTTAACAAGGGTGGTACACGCACAAGGGGACACAGGTGGAAGTGATTCCCCAAATGAGCCACAGAGACACTAGAAAGAACTTTTTCAGTGTCAGAGTAGTTAGTAAATAGAATGCACTAGGAAGTGAAGTGGTGGAGGCTGACTCCATACACAGTTTCAAATGAAGATATGATAGACCCCAGTAGGCTCAGGAACCTGTACACCAGTAGATTGACGGTTGAGAGGCGGGACCAAAGAGCCAAAGCTTAACCCCCGCAAGCACAACTAGGTGATTACAACTAGAGTACCACCTTGTTATATAACCAGGTGCAGTGGTAACCTACTTGCGAGTACTTTGGTATGGGTTCGAGTCCTTACCGGGGAGGAATGATAAGGCGCCAATCCTTAACTGTTTGCCCCCTTGCTTACCGGGACGTGACTGGGCACCTGATTGTTAACCGATTAGTAGGTCGTGTACGAGGGGAAACTAGCAGGTAAGGCTTACCACGATGTATGGCAAGGGAAAACTCTCACCCTGATAACAGGTGTCAGAGGTCGCCTGTTCTTATGCCCACCTCTGTAAAACAAATTATAGATAGATACCTAGAGATATAGATAAGTATATAGATAGTTCAGAAAGCTCCCACTACCGGAGCCGGTCGGCCGAGCGGACAGCACGCTGGACTTGTGATCCTGTGGTCCCGGGTTCGATCCTAGGCGCCGGCGAGAAACAATGGGCAGAGTTTCTTTCACCCTATGTCCCTATTACCTAGCAGTAAAATAGGTACCTGGGTGTTAGTCAGCTGTCACGGGCTGCTTCCTGGGGGTGGAGGCCTGGTCGAGGACCGGGCCGCGGGCACACTAAAAGCCCCGAAATCATCTCAAGATAACCTCAAGATAACCTACCTCCTCCCCCCCCCCCCCCCGCTAACACCACCAAGACTATGCTCTCAACAATTATTTTCAGATTGTTCCCGCCAAAAGTTGAGCCCCAACGAGGCAACTTCCTCCATAATGATCCATATTTTAAACAACTTCCAACGTTGGTTTTTTGCCCTCTATCCCGTCACCAACTTTTATAATTGAAAAAAAAAATACCTGGTTGAGATAGACCTGGCGCCGGAGCCATTACCGATGATGACATGATGTCCCACGTGTCCTAGCGTGACATGATAACACGCACTGTCATATTATTGTGTCTGCGTCACCCGTGACTGTACCGTCACGCCAGGCCCTGTGTCAGTCAGTTGCTGCCACCACAGTGGCTCCACAGTCACAGTGCCACCACAGTGGCTCCACAGTCACAGTGATACTACTGCCACAGTGGCTCCACAGTCACAGTGCCACCACAGCCACAGACCCACCACAGCGACAGTGCCACCACAGCCACAGACCCACCACAGCGACAGTGCCACCACAGCCACAGACCCACCACAGCCACAGACCCACCACAGCGACAGTGCCACCACAGCCACAGACCCACCACAGCCACAGACCCACCACAGCGACAGTGCCACCACAGCCACAGACCCACCACCCCCACAGTGCCACAGTTTACATAGACTACCACTAGGACCAGCCAGAGAGAAAGAACACTCAACCCAAAACATCATCCTAAAGCCACTTAAGTCAATATGACGTCACAACCGCTGTTGGGGATTGGCAGCCCAATACTCCAATAGAGATCTGTGAAGCCATTTCCTCCTCACTCCCCCCCCCTCCATCCTCCCCCCCCCCCTCCATCCTCCCCCTCCCCCCTTCATCCAACCTCTCGTAACCCCAGGCCGTGGAGTGGAGAGTAACGATGGATGAATCCACGTGCTAGTGGATGGATGGATGAGGATAAAGTGACAGATGTACACAAACGTTCCGAACACTTTCACGAAATGACCTTTCGAACGTTTCAACGTAACGTACCAAATGTTATTGGGTTAAAACATGACATTGTGGTGATGGTGAGGATAGTGAAGGTGATAACAGTGATGGTGAGATGGGAATATACAGGACTAGAGGTGCTAATGGCAAAGATTACTATAATGACTCAGCAGTAAAACACCAGAAGAAGAATAGAACATATAAAGAAAAAAGAACATTTCTTTTTTTTTCGTGGAGGAGGGGAAGATACATTACCCCCTCATCCCCCCCCATCAAGAGAGGCCCTTCACCCCCTCCCCACCCGCCCCCGTCAAGAGAGGCCCTTCACCCCCTCCCCACCCGCCCCCGTCAAGAGAGGCCCTTCACCCCCTCCCCACCCGCCCCCGTCAAGAGAGGCCCTTCACCCCCTCCCCACCCGCCCCTGTCAAGAGAGGCCCTTCACCCCCTCCCCACCCGCCCCCGTCAAGAGAGGCCCTTCACCCCCTCCCCACCCGCCCCCGTCAAGAGAGGCCCTTCACCCCCTCCCCACCCGCCCCTGTCAAGAGAGGCCCTTCACCCCCTCCCCACCCGCCCCTGTCAAGAGAGGCCCTTCACCCCCCTCTTCCCCGTCAAGAGAGGCCCTTCTCCCCCGTCAAGAGAGGCCCTTCACCCCCCTCTTCCCCGTCAAGAGAGGTCCTTCTCCCCCGTCAAGAGAGGCCCTTCACCCCCCTTCTCCCCCGTCAAGAGAGGTCCTTCTCCCCCCTTCCCCACGTAAAGAGACCCATCCCCTTCTCACCCCCCCCCCCCCCGTCAGCGACCACGAGGATCCTCCCTACAGAAACTACGGCTGGGAAGGCGCTTCCCTTTACTTTTGAGAAGTTGGAAGATAATTTTATATGCCTTTAAACAACTAAGTGATCTCTCTCCTTGACGACTGACCAAGGGCTCACAAGATGCAAGCACAGGAACACCCAGCTGAGAGCAGACGTACCGAAACTAAAGCTTTCCTTTGTTGTAGCTGACTTAAGATACACACACACACAGCCGGCTGCTTATAAAAGATCTACTTAAATTAATTAGCCTTATTTGAATTAGTTTTTGTGGTCATTAGTATACGACTTTGAAGAAGGCTGAGCATATTAAATAACTTATACACATTATTCTTTATGTTAATTATAATATTAAACTATTCGTGTATTTTAATCCATATGTATGTATATTTAGGACACATAGCGACAGTGTATATATATATATATATATATATATATATATATATATATATATATATATATATATATATATATATGTATTACATATATATATATATATATATATATATATATATATATATATATATATATATATATATGTATACCTCCTTATCTCTGCGTATTCCCCCCCCATCTCTGTGTATATCCTTCCCACTCTCTCTCACTTCTTCCAGAGAGACTGGTGAAGAAGAAGGGTAAGGTGGAGGAAGGAAGAGGTAATTAGCAGCATAACTCTGGAACAGAAGCTTAAAGCCCTCCCATCTGTCTAGATCAACCTGTCCCTCCACCCATCCCACCCTCTCTCTCTATATCACTTCCTTTACCTATCCTTCACATTAATACAACAGGAATTATACACATAAGTGACAGAATAATAAAGAAAAACCAGCTTTAGGAAAACTGAGGATATTCCGTTACCTCAGGATGAACATAGATCTACACTTATACAAGGCTCTAGTCCAGACGCATCTCTAATACCCTCCAGTACCACTACACACCTTAAAGAAAACTAACATGCAACATCTACAAGGGGGACAAAATAAGGCGCTAAGAAGAGTAGCCAAACACCGTCCACCATATGACCAGACAATCCAGGAGCTCCAGGAACTCCTGAACACACAACCACTAAACATCAGACTACAGCACCAAGCCACCAGGGTGTGGAACACCATCCTAATGTTACAAGACCCAATGTTAGAAACATTACTCCAAGATGAGACGCCCCACTCCCACAGCTGGTGGCCCAAGATGAGACGCCCCACTCCCACAGCTGGTGGCCCAAGATGAGACGCCCCACTCCCACAGCTGGTGGCCCAAGATGAGACGCCCCACTCCCACAGCTGGTGGCCCAAGATGAGACGCCCCACTCCCACAGCTGGTGGCCCAAGATGAGACGACCCTCTCCCACAGCTGGTGGCCCAAGATGAGACGCCCCACTCCCACAGCTGAACATTATGACAAGAGACGCTTTCTAGTGATTAACAGATTGTGTTGGAAATAAATATTATATGCTATTAAAGAACAATTTAATGTTATCGAATATTATAAATGATTTAAGATGTAAACAATATGGTACATGGTACCATAATACTGGTGTTGAGCAAATACCATGCAAACTGGTATCATCCCCTTTCACCCCTTTCCCCCCCCCCCCACCTCCACTCTCTTCCTCTACCTCTCCCTCTCTCTCTCACTCTCTTTCCCTACACCCCTCCCTCTCTATCTCTCCCCTCTCTCTTCCTCTCTCTCTCTCTCACACACACACACACTCCACATGGCTGTCTCACATGTCCGTGTGTGTGTATTCAACTAGGTGAACACACACACACGGACATGTGAGACAGCCATGTGGAAATCGAGTTACAAATGAGGTATGGGGGAAAGCAGCCAACTCAAGCCAGGTGAGGCAACCAAGCAAGCCAGGTGAGTGATGTGAGGCTAGCCAGGTGAGCCATATAACCAAGCCAGGTGAGGCAGGAAAGACGACCAAGAGGTGAGCGCCTCACAGGACTAATTAAGCCCCTCCCACCTATACTGGGGGTACACTGCCACCCAGGTAACCTGAGAGTCACCTGCTGCTGGTCGTGGCCTGCTCTAGTGCCACCTGTCCAGGTGAGGGGTGCTGGTGTCAAGTGATGGGGGGTGGGGACGGGGGGGGAACCGTTCTGTTGTGTAGGCGGGTTCTGGGTGTGTGTGTCCCTGTGTGGGTGGGTGTATAAGTCTCGTGTGCGTGAGTGTAGACTCAGCCCCCTCCTCCCCCCCCCCGTCCCCCTCCAAGAAAAACACACACAAAGACGGAGAAGCAGAGAGAGGGGTGGATCAACCAGACTCTGCTTGCATAACTAATGTTGGTCATCAATCATCCGGTGAGTGGTCAAGGAGCCGGATGACCACGACAACCTCACCACACAGAATCGGCTACGATTGGCCAAGATGCTAGGTAGGACTTGCTAGGACTGGCTAGGAAGCTGGGTAGAACTGGCTAGGAAGCTAGGGTAGGAGTATGGATGAGGACAAGGAGGAAGCGAAGGGAGGGTTGGAAGGGAGGAAGGGAAGGGAAGAAGAGAGAGGGGGCATGGGGACGGGGAGGAAGGGGGGAGGGGAAGGGGAGGAATGAAGGGGGGGTGGGGGGAGCGAGGAGGAGGGAAAGAAGTTGACGCATCCACTATAATCGCTGCCTTAATGGAAGCTAATTCTTTGTAACAAGAATTAGTGGGGTGAGGTAGTGGGGTAGTAGACGGGAGGGGGGAGGGGGTTAGTGGGGTAGTATACGAGGGAGGTAGTAGGGTGGTTGAGGAGTTGTGGTGGTGTAGTAGTTGTAGAGGGGTGGTTGTGGCGAGGCTGGGGTGGTTGTGGCGGGGCTGGGGTGGTTGTGGCGAGGCTGGGGGGTGGTTAACATTACAGCAGCTACGGAAGACATGTCAAATACTGAGTTTTTCCAAACACATCAATCAACACGCGGAAAAAAGTGTGGCCCACTGAGCAAGCTGCGGCCCGCCCCACACTCTGGGGGGACCTAATTTTGCCTGTTTACAATTGGTGGACGCCATGTCCGCCACGGTGAAAACCGACGCAGAAGCCAGAAGTTTACTGTCTTCTTCAGAAGTTTACTGTATTACTGTCTTCAGCATGACAGAAGAAAGAAGACTCCACTACTGAAGAAGACAGCTATCCTCGGCTCGTCACCCCGCCTCCTTGCCTAACCGGCCAGGTGTTGAGAGCCTCAGATCTGCCCTGCAGCTCCCACCAAACACACACCGAAACTACGACGTTGGTACAACGTTCGAACAAGTTTTAACACCTCCTAACCAGTTATAACAACCAATATAGCAGGTTGTAACGTTCTAATACGTCATAAACACGTTAAGCCAAGATGTAACAACTTTATTACAAGTTGTAATAAGCGGAAAATAGAGACAGTTTCGGTTTGTGTTTCCAGGGTGCTGGATTTAGCCCGGGCTCTGTCTCTCCGACTTCCATGTTTCTTCTCGCCGGCTATTCTTCAGCTATACCCACTTCCCCGCTCACTCGAAGAGTATAATGCCCTATAATTCATTCTTTCATTCACCTCAGACTGGCCCGCTGGCCAAGCTGAGGCCTGTAAGTACTACCAAAACAGGAGGATGAGCTGAAATATGCACAGAGTGCTAATATATAACTATATTTGAGAAAATTACTATTTTGAATGAACAACATAGTTATAATTGATGAATGCGTCTTTAGGGTCGACCGCTGGAATGATTTCAGTCTGAGGACAGGTTGTGTGATTTGTGTGTAAATTGTTGAACGGTTTATACAGGTAATATTTGACTTGTAATATACAGGTTAAACAGCTGCTAGATTAACGAGCAATTAGCTTTTGTTTAGGAAGACAGTCTGCCGTCTATGGTTCATTCTCGGTTCCTGTCGTTGTGGGCGATTCATTCCTGGTCCCTAGCTTGACGTCCCCACTTACCTAGCCGACGTCCCCACCACCTAGCCGACGTCCCCACTACCTAGCCGACGTCCCCACCACCTAGCCGACGTCCACACCGCCTAGCCGACGTCCACACCGCCTAGCCGACGTCCACACCGCCTAGCCGACGTCCCCACCACCTAGCCGACGTCCACACCGCCTAGCCGACGTCCACACCGCCTAGCCGACGTCCCCACCACCTAGCCGACGTCCACACCGCCTAGCCGACGTCCACACCGCCTAGCCGACGTCCCCACCACCTAGCCGACGTCCACACCGCCTAGCCGACGTCCACACCGCCTAGCCGACGTCCACACCGCCTAGCCGACGTCCCCACCACCTAGCCAACGTCCCCACCGCCTAGCCGGCGTCCCCACTACCTAGCCGACGTCCACACCACCTAGCCGACGTCCACACCACCTAGCCGACGTCCACACCACCTAGCCGACGTCCCCACCGCCTGGCCGACGTCCCCACCGCCTGGCCGACGTCCCCACCGCCTGGCCGACGTCCACACCACCTAGCCGACGTCCACACCACCTAGCCGACGTCCACACCACCTAGCCGACGTCCACACCACCTAGCCGACGTCCACACCACCTAGCCGACGTCCACACCACCTAGCCGACGTCCACACCACCTAGCCGACGTCCCCACCGCCTGGCCGACGTCCCCACCGCCTAGCCAACGTCCCCACCACCCGAGACATCACAGCCGGTGAGGTGAAACAATTCAGTTGTAAAAGACTGAAGTTTGAACTGAAAAGTTGCCGATTTGTTTGTTTTTCTCTTTCCCCATCAGCCAATCACGTCCCGTCCAAGCCTTAGTTGGGGATTTGCCTCATGTTGCAGGACCGTGTTCCAGCGTTAAGCAACTCTTGCAACAGTCGGAACATCAACAGCAGTGTCCGTGCAACAGTCGGAACATCAACAGCAGTGTCCGTGCAACAGTCGGAACATCAACAGCAGTGTCCGTGCAACAGTCGGTACATCAACAGCAGTGTCCGTGCAACAGTCGGTACATCAACAGCAGTGTCCGTGCAACAGTCGGTACATCAACAGCAGTCTCCGTGCAACAGTCGGAACATCAACAGCAGTGTCCGTGCAACAGTCGGTACATCAACAGCAGTGTCCGTGCAACAGTCGGAACATCAACAGCAGTGTCCGTGCAACAGTCGGTACATCAACAGCAGTGTCCGTGCAACAGTCGGTACATCAACAGCAGTGTCCGTGCAACAGTCGGTACATCAACAGCAGTGTCCGTGCAACAGTCGGTACATCAACAGCAGTGTCCGTGCAACAGTCGGTACATCAACAGCAGTCTCCGTGCAACAGTCGGTACATCAACAGCAGTGTCCGTGCAACAGTCGGAACATCAACAGCAGTGTCCGTGCAACAGTCGGTACATCAACAGCAGTCTCCGTGCAACAGTCGGTACATCAACAGCAGTGTCCGTGCAACAGTCGGTACATCAACAGCAGTCTCCGTGCAACAGTCGGTACATCAACAGCAGTGTCCGTGCAACAGTCGGTACATCAACAGCAGTGTCCGTGCAACAGTCGGTACATCAACAGCAGTGTCCGTGCAACAGTCGGTACATCAACAGCAGTGTCCGTGCAACAGTCGGTACATCAACAGCAGTGTCCGTGCAACAGTCGGTACATCAACAGCAGTGTCCGTGCAACAGTCGGAACATCAACAGCAGTGTCCGTGCAACAGTCGGTACATCAACAGCAGTGTCCGTGCAACAGTCGGTACATCAACAGCAGTGTCCGTGCAACAGTCGGTACATCAACAGCAGTGTCCGTGCAACAGTCGGAACATCAACAGCAGTCTCCGTGCAACAGTCGGAACATCAACAGCAGTGTCCGTGCAACAGTCGGTACATCAACAGCAGTGTCCGTGCAACAGTCGGTACATCAACAGCAGTGTCCGTGCAACAGTCGGAACATCAACAGCAGTGTCCGTGCAACAGTCGGAACATCAACAGCAGTGTCCGTGCAACAGTCGGTACATCAACAGCAGTGTCCGTGCAACAGTCGGTACATCAACAGCAGTGTCCGTGCAACAGTCGGTACATCAACAGCAGTGTCCGTGCAACAGTCGGAACATCAACAGCAGTGTCCGTGCAACAGTCGGAACATCAACAGCAGTGTCCGTGCAAAAGTCGGTACATCAACAGCAGTGTCCGTGCAACAGTCGGAACATCAACAGCAGTGTCCGTGCAACAGTCGGTACATCAACAGCAGTGTCCGTGCAACAGTCGGAACATCAACAGCAGTGTCCGTGCAACAGTCGGTACATCAACAGCAGTCTCCGTATTAAGCCCTTGCCGTTCCAGTCCAGACCTTAATCGAGGATCTTGAGGTTATCTTGAGATGATTTCGGGGCTTTTAGTGTCCCCGCGGCCCGGTCCTCGACCAGGCCTCCACCCCCAGGAAGCAGCCCGTGACAGCTGACTAACACCCAGGTACCTATTTTACTGCTAGGTAACAGGGGCATAGGGTGAAAGAAACTCTGCCCATTGTTTCTCGCCGGCGCCTGGGATCGAACCCAGGACCACAGGATCACAAGTCCAGCGTGCTGTCCGCTCGGCCGACCGGCTCCCATTGTTACCAACCAACAGCCGGACCAACCGGGCTGTGGTGGGTATGTGGGCCTGCGGGCCGCTCCAAGCAACAGCCTAGTGGACCAAACTCTCACAAGTCAAGCCTGGCCTCGGGCCGGGCTTGGGGAGTAGAAGAACTCCCAGAACCCCATCAACCAGGTTACGTTTCTGGATCTTGTTGTAGAATTGAATAATTCCTTTTCCAGGGTCGACCCGACTAGCACACACGTATCTTGAGTTCCAGGCGCTTGTTTTCCAGCTCTAGCCTCCGTCCTTACGTCCAGGCACGTAAAAGGATGCCTTAAGCATTCCAGGTAGTCGTTCCAGCTGTAAGCAATTCCCCGCAATTCTAGACTTTAGTTCTAGTATTACTGGATCCTGTTTCAGTGTTCAACAATTCCCAGTGTGGACGTGACTAGCGTTGATGATTGGCCGCGTGTGGGATACGCCTTCCTCCAATTCTTACTGCTTTCTTTCCCACACAACGTTCACTTGTTGCGTAATAGACTGCCCCTCTTCCTCTCCCACTGACGTGGAGTAGGATGCTTCCCCTCTCCCACTGAGATTGGGTAGGATGTTGTCTCTCCCACTGGCGTTGTTGTCTCTCCCACTGACGTTGAGTAGGATGCTGCCTCTCTCCCACTGAGATTGGGTAGGATGCTTCCTCTCTTCCACTGAGATTGGGTAGGATGCATCCTCTCTTCCACTGAGATTGGGTAGGATGCATCTTCTCTTCCACTGAGATTGGGTAGGATGCATCCTCTCTTCCACTGAGATTGGGTAGGATGCTTCCTCTCTTCCACTGAGGTTGGGTAGGATGCTTCCTCTCTTCCACTGAGATTGGGTAGGATGCATCCTCTCTTCCACTGAGATTGGGTAGGATGCTTCCTCTCTTCCACTGAGGTTGGGTAGGATGCTTCCTCTCTTCCACTGAGATTGGGTAGGATGCATCCTCTCTTCCACTGAGATTGGGTAGGATGCTTCCTCTCTCCCACTGAGGTTGGGTAAGATGCTGCCTCTCTTCCACGAAGGTTTAGCAAGTCACTGTCAAAGCTTGCTGTGACTGCACAAGATGCAGCTTCCGGTCTTAATAGCCGCCAGCTCCTTAAGCCTCAAATGCCATCAATTCATCTGTTCACCACGTACAGTGTACTTCAATAACACATCAAGATGACCAGATACATCTGTACCTGGACACCTGTATCATGACACATCTCCAAGTGTATTCAGCTCACTTAAATGTGCTCACTTAAATGTACTTCCAGCCTGGAGCATCTGTTCCTAGCGCAGCTTTCTCGACATCTTGTAGTCCAAAGAAGTCTCTTATGAGCATCTAATGAGAACATATATATTCACTCTGTAATTTCATCATTCAGTATCAATTTCCTAACAACTGGTGTTAGTTGACTAGTCTCCTCCCAAGTCAATTAGCCTATTTATTACCATCCAGTTCTGTAATAGAGTGTAGAGATATCTTTAACACCTCGGTCATTTCTCTCTCCTGATAACTGGTTTGAGCATTTTCTGCTGTGAAGGCGGACTCTCCCCAGTTCTTGGGGGTTTATCTCTACGCAAATTATTACAGGCTTAAGGATTACAAGTTTACAGCGACCATTACAGCGAGTCTTGCTATAGATGTACAATAACATCAATACTTTATTGTCATCAACGTTACTCAGGGGACATTTCCGAGTGTTACAAAGGTAACAGCGAGTTCTTCATGTTCACCAAATGTTACAAATGTGATACTTAGGGATCGTTACAATGGTCACTTCCTAAACGTTACACATTCATGTATGTCAACCATTGAATTATACGCTGTATACATTCATGTATGTCAACCATTGAATTATACGTTGTATACATTCATGTATGTCAACCATTGAATTATACGTTGTATACATTCATGTATGTCAACCATTGAATTATACGTTGTATACATTCATGTATGTCAACCATTGAATTATACGTTGTATACATTCATGTATGTCAACCATTGAATTATACGCTGTATACATTCATGTGAGTGTTACAAAGGCTGAGAGTTTCCCTCATCCCTGCATCAGACTTTTCCTAGCTATATATGTGCTTTTTCACACTGCTATGTGATGCCGGGGCTGCATATTTATAAGTGGGTCTCGTATACGTAGCATATAGGGTCCGAAAGGCTCATTTGCCTGGACTCCTGAAGGGTACAAGGAAATTGGTTTGTTTCCAGCCCGTACTCATCCACCAAGGCCAAATGCTCGTTAATCTACCTGACAAACCCTTGTTTACCAATAAAAAACACTACTTTTGCAACATAAGTGTTTGTAAAAAGATTTGCAATATAGTGTTTGCAAAACATTTGCAAAACAGTGTTTGTAAAAAAAACACTACAAACACTATATTGCAAATGTCAAACAGACCCCAACCATTTAACCTAATTTAGATCTAACTATTCAACACATTTTAGTATCTAATATTACCTTAAAATTTAGATTTTTTTTTGTTTAATACGCAGATAATTCACAATAATATTACAATTGATGAATAAGTTTATGTTCGGCCGCCGCCTGGACGAGCCTAGCCTAAGGACAGTGCCTCATACACACCCAACTTCATCCAAGTGTATTTGTATTCTCGTGTATTGTATATTCTTGAGTGATGTTCCAGTTAAGGCATGAGCGCTCCAGTATGATACGTGGAGGGAGCGCTCCAGTATGATACGTGGAGGGAGCGCTCCAGTATGATACGCGGAGGGAGCGCTCCAGTATGATACGCGGAGGGAGCGCTCCAGTATGATACGTGGAGGGAGCGCTCCAGTATGATACGCTGGAGGGAGCGCTCCAGTATGATACGTGGAGGGAGCGCTCCAGTATGATACGTGGAGGGAGCGCTCCAGTATGATACGTGGAGGGAGCGCTCCAGTATGATACGTGGAGGGAGCGCTCCAGTATGATACGTGGAGGGAGCGCTCCAGTATGATATGCGGAGGGAGCGCTCCAGTATGATACGCGGAGGGAGCGCTCCAGTATGATACGCGGAGGGAGCGCTCCAGTATGATACGCGGAGGGAGCGCTCCAGTATGATACGCGGAGGGAGCGCTCCAGTATGATACGCGGAGGGAGCGCTCCAGTATGATACGCGGAGGGAGCGCTCCAGTATGATACGCGGAGGGAGCGCTCCAGTATGATACGCGGAGGGAGCGCTCCAGTATGATACGCGGAGGGAGCGCTCCAGTATGATACGCGGAGGGAGCGCTCCAGTATGATACGTGGAGGGAGCGCTCCAGTATGATACGCGGAGGGAGCGCTCCAGTATGATACGTGGAGGGAGCGCTCCAGTATGATACGTGGAGGGAGCGCTCCAGTATGATACGTGGAGGGAGCGCTCCAGTATGATACGTAGAGGGAGCGTTCTACGTATTCCAGTTTAATTTGCACCTATAAAACCTGGATATTTATCGAAACTTTCAATTTTTTATTAAATTTGTAATTTAATGTGATTTGAAGATGCCCACCGACACTGAACACTTCCCCACAACACTATTGACTACATTATCATTTGTAGTAAAAATTAAATCTAAGAAATTTGCATCCCGAGTAGGCTTCGCGGTCTGGGTGTTGGTGGGGAGGTGGGGGGGGGGGGGGGGGTGAAAATCCACCATCTTAGGCTTGGAGGTGGGGTGGGGGGGATAGGGGAGGGGGGAGGGGTAGGCGTGAACATCCGCCATTATCATAGACGTGAAGAAGAAGAGAGAGTGAACAAACACCTTTCACACTCCCAACATCAAATTGCCAAAATTCAAGCAAAACACGACCGTCACACCCTTTCCCTCCCCCTCCCTTCCCTTCCCTCCCAGTCTTCCTGCTTACCTTCCCCTCCACATTTCCTTCCACTTTCCTTTCTGTTTATATCACCCGTACTACCCATCTCCCTCCCTCCTCCACAGTCCCGCCTTGAGACATCACACCATCTGAAGATCAACACAAACTTTCTCCATAGTAACTCACGCCTCTTCCTCTCTCAGCTTACCCACCTCACTCCCTTCAACTATCTCTACGCCCCACTTTTCTCTTCTCTCATTCTCTTCTATCTCTTTTCCTCTCCCTCTCTCGCTCGCGTTCTCTTCCTCGTGATATCCAATATTACCAGGAGACAAACTTTCATCACATGCAAAACACTAATGCAAAATGCTTCGAAATTTTCAGTGTGAACATTGTACTGGAAATGAAAAGTTATCTAAACTGATAATATTTCAAGAAATTAAATAATATGTATAACGATAAACAAAAACTTGAAATGTTTGCCATAGCCAACAGGACCAGACAAAATATACATTTAGGGAATTTATAAATTTAGGAATTTAGGGCCTTGGTCTTCACAGTAACGTGAAGGCCAAGGCCAAAGGGTCATTCAAGCTACATGGAACAACAGTTACAATGATTGAGAAATATAATGAGAGAACAGACGTAAATGAAAATCTGAATCAAAAATTACTCATAATGCCAAATCCAAAAAGATAGTTCTTTAATAATTAACAGTTATCAAAAGGAAGGGACAAGTCAGGAGGGCTACATAAGCACTTCCAGTACACCAGCGTCCCGTTCGCACCATCAGTATCACCATTACGACTATATAGCGCTGGGAAGGGGTCAGGATAAGGATTCAGGATGGGACGGGAAGGAAGGAATGGTGCCCAACCACTTGGACGGTCGGGAATTGAGCGCCGACCTGCATGAAGCGAGACTGTCGCTCTACCGTCCAGTCCACGTAGTTAGACACCTTTCCTTTCCCGTAATTAGGGAAGAGCAAGGAGCCAAGGGGACTGGACCAGTGCAATGTCACAAGTTAACAAGAAAGGTGTTAGGAAATGTGTACTGAATTATCCTGACTCCCAACTCAGAGGACTGAAGTTGCATTCCCAGCGAAGGCAAAGCCTTTTGGGAACGTTACTTTACACCGAATGCATTTGTTCACATTGCAGTAGCAAAGGTACCTTGGAGATACGCGACTGTTGTGAGCTGCATCCTGGTCAAGATCAGTAATCTGACAGAGAGACCTTAATAATTCTACAAGGTTTCCTGTTGCCAACAATGAGGAACCAAACAATTTATATCTAGCAATCAGCACAAATTCTGAAATATAAGATCTCTCGCCTCACGGAACTATTAGAATTCTATAAAGGCCATAACAAAATCCGAGACAACTTAACGTATACACTAGTAATATATCCATATTTCCAGAATGACTTTGACAGTTTTGCAAAATAGATAAGTTACCTCAAATCACGTGGTACTGGAGATAGATAACAAGCATGGACGTGGGACTGGCTTGCCTAGGTCCCACCAAAAGGCTCCGACTGAAGGGTCCGACTGAAGGGCTCGACTGAAGGGTCCGACTGAAGGGTCCGACTGAAGGGCTCGACTGAAGGGTCCGACTGAAGGGTCCGACTGAAGGGTCCGACTGAAGGGTCTGACTGAAGGGTCCGACTGAAGGGTCTGACTGAAGGGTCTGACTGAAGGGTCTGACTGAAGGGTCCGACTGAAGGGTCTGACTGAAGGGTCTGACTGAAGGGTCCGACTGAAGGGTCTGACTGAAGGGTCTGACTGAAGGGTCTGACTGAAGGGTCTGACTGAAGGGTCCGACTGAAGGGTCTGACTGAAGGGTCTGACTGAAGGGTCCGACTGAAGGGTCTGACTGAAGGGTCTGACTGAAGGGTCCGACTGAAGGGTCTGACTGAAGGGTCTGACTGAAGGGTCCGACTGAAGGGTCTGACTGAAGGGTCTGACTGAAGGGTCTGACTGAAGGGTCCGACTGAAGGGTCTGACTGAAGGGTCTGACTGAAGGGTCTGACTGAAGGGTCCGACTGAAGGGTCCGACTGAAGGGTCTGACTGAAGGGCTCCCCTGAAGGGTCCGACTGAAGGGTCCGACTGAAGGGTCTGACTGAAGAGTCCGACTGAAGGGCTCGACTGAAGGGTCCGACTGAAGGGTCTGACTGAAGGGTCTGACTGAAGGGTCCGACTGAAGGGTCTGACTGAAGGGTCCGACTGAAGGGCTCGACTGAAGGGTCCGACTGAAGGGTCCGACTGAAGGGCTCGACTGAAGGGATCGACTGAAGGGCCCAACTGAATGAGCATAACGAGAGAAGCGTCTCGGGGAGCAGTACTCTGTCCCATCATAATAATTCCCCCCTTGTCGGAGGGGGGGGGGCAGAAAGTCAGTACTTAGGCTTATCGAGGTCCCCCTAGGCCAACTTCCTCTGGACACAACCCACAATAGTTGCCTAACTCCCGACACCTTCACCACACAGGAGGAAGTAAGGAACAGGGTAGACATGATAACGACGTACAAGGTTCTCAGGGGAATTAACAAAGCTAACAAGTATATGCAGTGTTCAAAGCGACGAACACTAGAACGAGGAGACAAACGGAAACAGAAATGAGTCATAGATGTCAGAAGGAATGACTTGGGTAATGGTCGTAAATAAAATGCATGGATTAGATGAGAAAGTTCTCGAGGCCAAGTGATGCTCAGTTTATATTTAGAATAAAAAGAGAAACGAATGAGTCTATTTATATACAAGAATGAATGAATTTATATACAAGAAAGTACATTGGGTTTGTGAGAATACATAGCAGAGTGTTTACAATCTTGTAAAGCCACTAGTACGGTAGTACGGTAGTTAAGTACGGTAGTTGTAGTATATTTTCTACCGTGAATGTAATTCACGGTAGAAAATCGGGGCTACAGAACAGACGCTCGACCCTGTAAGGCCATTCAGGTGAGCACACACACACACACACACACACACACACACACACAGGATCGACAGGGACGGAGGTCCAACTGCCATAATTAAGGAGTTGGTGCCTCAGTTGAGTGCCGCGGGGGGGGCCGTGACGAGCTGGTGGCTCCTCCCCGCCTCTTGACTCGCGCCGACACGGTGCTCCTCTACCCTACATAAACTTCCCGCCTTGGCAAGCTGCCCTTGACGAAGGCCTGGCCCACCTCCACCCCCTCGGACCTTCCTGGAGGAGCCAGTCTTCACTACAGGTGCGTCACTGCTTGATGGAGAGTATCCATAGCTTACTGCGAGGGACCACCCGCTATGGGGAATCCAATGCCCTCTATGGGGGCTCTAACATTCGCTCAAGGGGGTATCCTCAGCTGCTAAGTGAGCCATGATTCCTGTTAGGAGGTAACTTTCGACGGATCTAACCTATGGCACTATGAGGGAAGGAACTCTGGCTCTCCTTGGCAACCATTCACGTCTATGGAATGTGACGGTTCCAGTGTCTCTGGAGGATCCCTCGTCTCGTTAGTCTTCGCTACTTCTTTAGAAAGGTTCCCAGAGCACTAAGATGGTTTAAATTAGTTGAGAAATGATCCTTACCCACGAGGACATTGTGTTCTGGGGGCTCGCTGGCCAGGCTCTACGGAATTTATGACCGTAGGTATACGGTCCTACGTATTTATGGTCCAAAGGTATACGTTCTACGTAGTACATATACGGTATACGTAGGTATACGGTCCTAGGTATTTATGACCAAACCGCTATTCTTAGGTTTCTATTTAACGTTTGAGTTAGATACACAAATCTCAGCGTAACTTCCAGATGCAGAAAATAACTCAGAATAACGTGGGTGAAACATCCAACCCCACACACACACGAGTGACGATATTTCGGTCCGGCCATCTCCCTCATCTTTCTTCCCTGCCACCACTTTGTCCTCCCCCACTCTGCTTCACATACACGTGGCTGGCCACATGCCATCTCTCCTCCTCTACACTAGTTAATTATTACGAAAAATTGCCCTGAAAAAGACGGAAGCATCTGAATATCAAAGGTTAGTTTCTCATTTCCTGCCCCTCCCTCTTCCTCCCTTCATCCCTCCCCTCGTTCTCAACCCTGTCTTGATTTCTACCCTCTTATCATTTTCTCTACATACGTCATCCCTTCCATTTACCTATCTAAGTCCTCTCCCTGCCTCCTGTTCTTCCTTCCCTCTCTCCCCTCTTCCAGACAACTATCCCTCCCCTCGTTCTCAACCCTGTCCTGATTTCTATCCTCTCTCTCTACATACGTCCTCCCTTCCATTTACCTATCTCACTCCTCCCCCTGCCTCCTGTTCTTCCTTCCCTCTCTCCCCTCTTCCAGACAACTTTCCCCCTCACCTTCCCTTCCCAAGCCCCCCTTCCCCCCGCCTAACCCCTCCTCCCCCAAACAAAATTCCCTCCCTGTTCGTCAAACATTTCCAAAGGCTATTTCCGCTCTCGTAAACTCACTCTTCCCGCTCGGCCAATTTTTAAGATAAAATGTTTGCCCCTATCCTGTACCCTCCCGCATGCCCTGCCCCCTCCCCTGCTCTCGTCCTATCAAACCCCACTCGGCGCAACAACCAGCCGTCAATCCCTGGCCTACCTGTCCACTGCTGTTAAAGACTGTCTGGGCCATTCAGGCCCACACGGGGCTGTTGCTGTTTTGTTTTAGACCTGAATGCTCACGCCTCCAAACACGAGCCCGGCTTTTGTTGGCAGATTTTTTTGTTTTCTTTTAACTTTGTCTTTTTTTGTGTGTGTGTGTATCCCCCTGGCCTTCGTTTTATTTATATTTGATTTTTGAATGCATACCAGTCCTCCGTTTTCTGTCGCGTAAGTACACAAAGAGAGTTTTCTACAGCACTCAGGCGCTTGTCGCATATTTATGAGGCTAAAGTAACGTGTTTCCAAATATATCTGGCCTGTGTTGCCTGCTTTTACTGTTCATTTCCTGGCATTTGTAGTCTGACACAAAGCTCATTACCATCCATGCCGGACTGTCTCGGCAACTGTTACTGCCTCGGCTCTTTCATTTATAATTTGGTGTTAATGTGTTTTCTTTTAATCTAAAGCATTTTCAAATTGCGTACTCACCTGTTTGTGACTGTAAGGACGAGCTTTAGCCTTTGGACCCCGCCTTTCTAGTCGCTGGTTGTATTATGTAATGATTCCTGCCATATCCCCCTAATGTATGTGTGTTTTAAATTATGACTTCTACGACCTGCTGTAGTTCATTTAATTTTCCCACTGCTCTTCAATAAAAAGAAAACTTATTAACATGCGACACATAACATGATAACTTATAAATGTCGGAAAATCCGACACCATTTAATATCATACAGATAATAGCTGTATTACCAACAAGTTACCCATAGAAAACGTAACTTGTAGTGGAATTACCGTCTAAAGAAAACGGGATATCATCACCACATACCATTATAATTCACCAGCTATTCTGCTGGGAATTATTCTTAAATACATTAGTCTTTGGACTTTACCATCATAAAAACATCTTATATAAATTAACTTAATTATCAATATTAAAGTAGAGTAAATGTGACCCTTCTATCACTTTCTGAAATGTGGACAATGTAAGCCAGGCGTCAGAGGGAGGAAGGAGGGCAGCCATTGTTTTGTTTATATTGAGACCAGAGGCTCACACGGGAGCAAATTCGGCTCCTGTTAAATTTACTTGGACGTAGTGTTATGGAACCCAAAGGTGTACCATTGTCAACACGCTGTCTACAAATACAAGTTAAGTGTCTATCCGAAACCCGTTTATCATTCATTTATGGCCATTAATGTCAGGATATAGGGTTAGCCGGTTAGAACGCGAAATCGCCTCATACTAAAGGTCAAGACGAGGATGCAAGATTATGTGCACCAGTTACTGGGTGATAGAAGCTACCTCAAAGAGGATAATTTGGTGTCTACACTCTAGTTATACCTGGTGGACTAACCTGCTGTACTATAAGAGAAGGAACCTCATCAATGTATGTAGCTATTACTGTAGTTTGATTGGCTGCATATATATTAATTTAATAAACCCCCCCTAATGTGTAGAGGATCGATTTGTGAGATTATGAGATTATTGCAGAAATACAGTCCACTTATCATTATACAAATTGCTATCGAAGTATATAAATTAACGTAAATATGAATTCATATAAATTAAATAAATATAAATCTCACAGGTCGGTTCCCACAATAAACATGATAAAATAACATCCATGTCCTCTTGTTCAACTGATATACATTGTTACTATTTCCTCTTTTTCCACTTAAATCCTAAGAATTGTGTATGTCTCTATCATGTCTCCTCTCTCCGCTCCCCTTTTTTTCAAGCTACGTTAGATCTACTCCTTACAGTCTTTCTTCACAACTCATCTGGCTGTTTCAACGAGCCTCGTTGAAACATCTGATTTTTTTTTTATGTTTCTGTATTTATTGAGATAGGGAGTTCTGCCATGGCGCGGCATACTCTTTAACTGGTCTCACGTAGGTGGGATGCCGAGATCTAAATGCCGCCTAATTTATGTTTCTGAACGATGTTCTGATTTGCTAGTATAAAGTATGCTGTTGATATCCTGTTTATATGTGCCTCCGGAGTCAGGATTTGTGTTATGTCCATTATGTTATAATATATCCTTTGTGTTATGTCCAGGTCATTTAGTCGTTACAGGGAGGTAGTTTCCCTCATTGTGTGAACAGGTGCCAGGAGACCCTTTTGGTCTCCTGGCCCTTGTTCCCATTCTATACACTTGGTGGTGTTTAGCAGCCGTTTCCCGCCCCAACTGCAGTTTGTCAAAGACATCTTTGAGTATTTTACAATCATCATCTGCCTAGACTCTTATCAATATTTCATCGACACATATAATTCAACTGCTATGGTTAGGTCATTAACATAGATGAGAAATACCATGGGTCCCAGTGTGCGCGTGTGTGTGTGTGTGCGTGTGTGTGTACTCACCTAGTTGTGTTGGCGGGGGTTGAGCACTGGCTCTTTGGTCCCGCATCTCAACCGTCAATCAACTGATGTACAGAGTCCTGAGCCTACTGGGCTCTGTCATATACTCTGTCATGTGTGTGCGTATGTGTGTGTGTGTTCACCTACTTTTATTCCCCTATTGATGCCTGCAGGATCGAGCTGTTAGCTCTTGCACCCCGTGTGCACGCGCGCGCGTGCGTACCTGTCCTCCACTCTCACCCCTCCCGTCACTCTACCTGTCCTTCGCCGTCACACCAACCTTCAAACACCTTACTCCTCCAGGACACACTGCCACGCTAAAACACTCCCCAGGGTGTCCCAAGCTACACGTTAATGCTACCAGTCATAACACACGCCCCCGTCCACCCAGCAGCAACTCGGGGGGACCTGGTTGCAAACCGGTGGGCGTGCCACGTTCCAGGTGGCTGACCCTGGAAAACCTAGTGGGATAAGGCTCCCCATGGGCTATGGCAAGAGAAAACCCTCGGCCTGGTGTTGAACTACTTCGCTATGTTTACACGCAGTTACTGGTGATCCAAAAGCCCGAGTGGGTACAATATCCAAGAACAATGATAAATCAATGTTGAATCAACGTCATCAACATTGAATGCATTGGTGATGATACCTGGATGATATCGATTCCATTCACAAACTTTACGCAAGTCGTGATAGCACCGTCTGCAATGTTGCGCCTCATATCGCAACGCCTATAAGTCTATGTGGTGATAATATCAGGTTATTGTTTCTCGTGCAGCTCCATGGATTTTAGGGGATGATTGCCACCATTCCAGAGAACAAAGTTGTCTATAATTTACACTGTAAATTATTTTTACATAAAGGATAACACACAGCGTGTATAAAAACATTATGGAGCACACTGACTGAAAAAATATCCGCTCCTTTAATAAAATAATAATATCCCTGCATGCTGTTATCACATATTAGATTCCGGCCCGGGCCATGGGCCACCACACAGGCCAGGCCGCATTTGAGTTGATTTATTTATTATTAAATAAACTCCACAAATGCGCACTACAACATTCCATCACTTATGGCAAATTCCATTATTTGGAAATTCATTTACAAAATTTAAGATGAAATCGCGAACACGCGTCATGGAAAGACTTCTTGAGGTTATCTTCAGATGATTTCGGGGCTTTAGTGTCCCCGCGGCCCGGTCCTCGACCAGGCCTCCACCCCCAGGAAGCCAGTGACAGCTGACTAACACCCAGGTACCTAATTTACTGCTAGGTAACAGGGGCATAGGGTGAAAGAAACTCTGCCCATTGTTTCTCTCCGGCGCCTGGGATCGAACCCGGGACCACAGGATCACAAGTCCCGCGTGCTGTCCGCTCGGCCGACCGGCTCCCATGAAGACTGCCTCGGTTCTTGCAAGATCCGCTTATGTCAGTGACGAAAAACTTAAAAAGACTTAGTGTAATTTACTTTGTCAACCATAGTCACGAGACCAGGGCTCGATACAACTGATACCAAGTATCCAATATGCAAGATTATACAAGACAGACAACCACTCCATTAACTGTAATGTTGCACAAATCGCTACAAGGCAAACTACCTGACTAATGACGGCAGCAAAGGTTACTCCAATATATACAAAAGAAGGCAGGGCATCACTGAATTATAATACTCCTGTTAGTACAGCATCAGTGTTATGTTATAGTATGAAAACCACTCTTCGGGTTAAAAAATCCTGAAGATATTCATTCATTACGAGAGATGTACTAAAATAACCATATACTAAATTATAGACATCGAAAATCTCAATGATATGAACACCAGGTATTACCTTAAAAGTACTCAATAAAGGAGTATTTAAGGAGACCGTACATGGGACCGGTTTACTGATGGGAAACAGCTAGTACCCTTAAATGGTGAACGATTAGTGTCTGTAGGCAACTAGTAGAGTTCCTCAAGGTTCACTCCTTGTTCTCTTCATAATCTAGGCATCCTACATGATCTAGAATCAGGACCAATGGGAGACAGGCCATCCAAGATTGTTTTATTTAGCTCAATTCATTTATTATGTACCCGTTACCAATCCCATGAGCGACAGTTGAGACAAGTGCAGAGGCACATAAGAGGCACAAGAACTGACCTTCAAGTTACTTAGCTAAGCAAATTACAATCTTGATAATCTAGTTACAAAAATTCTTGTTTGAGGAACTGTTCACTTGAGACAGTTAAGCAAGTCCCAGCTGTATCTGGGTACAAGTGACAGGATGAACAACCCAGCGGGTTTTCTTCCTATTGGGGAGTGTTGTATATGCTGCTATGACGGTATGTCTACTCACAAGATGAGTGGCGCTGCCCAATAACCTCGCCCCTAGTTATACTCAAGCTTCAGTTAGGGTAACGAACTTGTGCATCGTACAGTCTGTAGTAGCTGTTCAAGAAGAAGCTTGAGATCACACTAACAGTTTCTCACAGGCTTGGCTGTCGTGCAAGAACATTTGGTTCATTGTGGCTCCATCACATGCACCAGGGAGGATACCCACTTGATCGCTCACCACCCAGGCTCTTCCCTTCTTTCTTTCCTCAGACACACGTGTTGCCTCACGCTCTTTAATGATCTCCATCTGTGTTATCACACCAGCCAGTGTAACCTACCCCCCTCCCCCTCCCTCTCTCTCTCTCTCTCTCTCTCTCTCTCTCTCTCTCTCTCTCTCTCTCTCCCTCTCTCCCTCTCTCTCTCTCTCACTCTCTCACTCTCTCACTCTCTCACTCTCTCACTCTCTCTCTCGCTCGTTCCTTTATTATTCTAATAACCTTGCATCAAAAACTATGTTAGATCAGAATTAATAATGTTTCTCATGTGTAAATAACATAATTTTTTTAATGTTGCTTTTATGATCATTTGGCAAGTTTATTAAAAATTTCCACGAATGAAGGACATTGTGTAATTATTGTCATTTGTCTGTGTGTGTGTGTGTGTGTGTGTGTGTGTGTGTGTGTGTGTGTGTGTGTGTGTGTGTGTGTATACTCACCTAGTTGTGCTTCTGGGGGCTGAGCTCTGGCTCTTTGGTCCCGCCTCTCAACCGTCAATCAACTGGTGTACAGGTTCCTGAGCCTACTGGGCTCTATCATATCTACACTTGAAACTGTGTATGGAGTCAGCCTCCACCACATCACTGCCTAATGCATTCCATTTGTTAAGTACTCTGACACAGAACAAAATTGTTTCTAACGTCTCTGTGGCTCATCTGGGTTCTAAATTTCAACTTGTGCCCCCTTGTTCGTGTCCCACCCATGCAGAAGTGTTTGTCTTTGTCCACCCTATCAATTCACCTGAGAATCTTGTATGTGGTGATCATGTCCCCGCTAACTCTTCTGTCTTCCAGCGACGTGAGGTTTAATTCCCGTAGTGTCTCCTCGTAGCTCATACCCCTCAGTTAGGGTACTAGTTAGGTAGTACCAGCACTACTTCACGACCATATGATACCAGCAGCACTACCATACGACCATATGATACCAGCAGCACTACCACATGGAACCAAAGACAGTTGGCGTCACTGTAAACCTGATCCCAGGAACAACTTGGCTCTCAAGCGGGCGCTACGTGTCAAGAGCCTGTAAATGAACAAAGACGCCCACGGTACTCTGTAAATAATTTACACCGGTCATGTTATGCTACGTTTACACGCGAGGCCACAGGTGCCACTGGCCACTCCACCGTCACAGGTGCCACCGGCGACCACCAACCAGAAGTAGTCCCGGTAAGAGACCGGGCAACAGGAACATTGATCCCAGGAACCAACAACAGGTAGAATAGGTAGGTAGGTAGGCTGCTCCACCGCCGGTGGGGGGGAGGAGTGGGCCACCTCAACCCCGAGGTGTGGGGGGGGGGGACCTCCACCTGGCCTTACCTTGGGGTGCTTCCGGGGCTTAGTGTCCCCGCGGCCCGGTCGTCGACCAGGCCTCCTGGTTGCTGGACTGATCAAGCCACTCCAAACCATAACGCCATTGGGAAAAAAATACTCACTACTGATACGAAATGTCCTACTGAAAGTCTCTCTCTCTCCATTCATTTTTAATTAAAGTTTTCCATCCACTCTTCATTGGTGGTGGCGAGGCTGTGAGTGGTATCGGGGGAGCGATCTTGGCGGAGTGGCCGCCACTCAGCCCTACCACCACCACCAGTATTACACATATATATACAACTGACAATGTGCATGTTGTGTGATGTAACCAACCCACTGCTAGGATCACCACTACTAGGACCACCACTACACCTGGACGTCTCCAGACCTGGACGTCTCTACACCTGGACGTCTCCACACCTGGACGTCACCAGACCTGGACGTCTCTACACCTGGACGTCTCCACACCTGGACGTCACCAGACCTGGACGTCTCTACACCTGGACGTCTCCACACCTGGACGTCTCTACATCTGGACGTCTCCAGACCTGGACGTCTCCAGACCTGGACGTCTCCACACCTGGACGTTTCCACACCTGGACGTCTCTACATCTGGACGTCTCCAGACCTGGACGTCTCCACACCTGGACGTCTCCACACCTGGACGTCTCCAGACCTGGACGTCTCAAGACCTGGACGTCTCCACACCTGGACGTCTCCACACCTGGACGTCTCCACACCTGGACGTCTCCACACCTGGACGTCTCCACACCTGGACGTCTCCACACATAGACGTCTCCACACCTGGACGTCTCCTGGACGTCTCCACACCTGGACGTCTCCACACCTGGACGTCTCCACACCTAGACGTCTCCACACCTGGACGTCTCCACACCTAGACGTCAGTATAAGATAATGAGGACGAGAAAGGGAGAGAGGGGTAAGTCCACTACGGGCTCACCATAGCCCGTGCTACTTGCCCCGCTCCTGTGCCAGGTAAGTCCACTACGAGCTCACCATAGCCCGTGCTACTTGCCCCGCTCCTGTGCCAGGTAAGTCCACTACGGGCTCACCATAGCCCGTGCTACTTGCCCCGCTCCTGTGCCAGGTAAGTCCACTACGGGCTCACCATAGCCCGTGCTACTTGCCCCGCTCCTGTGCCAGGTAAGTCCACTACAGGCTCACCATAGCCCGTGCTACTTGCCCCGCTCCTGTGCCAGGTAAGTCCACTACAGGCTCGCCATACCCCGTGCTACTTGGAACTTGTTCCGAGTAGCTGAATCTATAACAACAACAGGGAGAGAGGAGACCAGAAGGCAGCTACACCATGCAGGGAAGGTAGCTGCAGGAATCAGAAAGAGAGAAGGATCTGGGAGTGGATATAATTCCGACACTCACCCCGAAGGCACACAAACGGGATATCATCGTCAGCATATGAGACGCTATCAAATATAAAAACATCGTTTAGGATCTGAATCAGGACTTTGAAAGCAATTTACTCAGCACTTGTTCGACCAATATTGGAATACACATCACCGGTATGGAATTACCACTTTGTGAAACAAAGCCAAAGTTGAAAAATTGCAGAGGTTTGCAACAAGATCAGTGCCAGAGATAAGAAGGCTAAGCTACGAAGGTATCTTGAGATGATTTCGGGGCTTTAGTGTCCCCGCGGCCCGGTCCTCGACCAGGCCTCCACCCTCAGGAAGCAGCCCGTGACAGCTGACTAACACCCAGGTACCTATTTTACTGCTAGGTAACAGGGGCAATGGTTGAAAGAAACTCTGCCCATTGTTTCTCGCCGGCGCCTGGGATCGAACTCGGGACCACAGGATCACAAGTCCAGCGTGCTGTCCGATCGGCCGACCGGCTCCATTAGGTAGGCTAATGGAACTAGATGTCACCATCCTAGAGGATAGAAGAAACAACGGGGATATGACTACAGCTTACAAGATACTGAGGCGAATAGATAAGGTGGACCACATCTTATCGCAACACAACTCATCAGCCCGTCTCCACACCTGTTCTCGCAACACACCTGCCCGTCACCACACCTGCTATGGTGTACAACATGGTGGAATACTTAGGCTTATGAAAAGGCTTATTGTGAGAAAGTCACGTTGCAACAACATGCGACACTACGGACAATATGCAATTAGTCAAAAATTAGAGTGATTAGTCAAACAGCAACGAAATTAATGGAAGTTTAGAAATGGGATTGACTCAGGTGCCTGTTGGTGGTGAGAAGTGGCATCAAGGCACAGCTGGGAGCCCTCAATACGGGGTCGAGGCAGAGTCGAGGCAATCCCCCACATACCAAGGGGGTAAAGTGACTGCTTTTCCTACTTAAGTTACCAAAATATACTTAAGAGGTGGAAGGGAAGAATTAATGGTGCATGGGGTGTAAGTTAATGGGTTCTTTTTCAGTGTATTTTCTAACACAAACGTGGCCATACATTTACAATGGTAGCCAGCAGACATTCCTTTTCCTCTGTCCTCCATGGACCGGTGTTGAGATCTGTCATACATCATACAGTGAAGCGAGTTATTGTGTTATACATCATACAGTGAAGCGAGTTATTGTGTTATACATCATACAGTGAAGCGAGTTATTGTGTTATACATCATACAGTGAAGCGAGTTATTGCACACTCAACCACAGGTGATTGTAGTGTATTTACAATGCTTACCAGCAGAAATGACACGCAAGACGTACATTTACGTCTGTTCTACATGGATGTGGTTCGAGGCGTGTTCTTTTATATATATTGGTTAACTGTTACAGTTGGTTACATTGTACGGTTAGTGGGTGTTGGGGAGTGTGGGGTGGGGGGAGTATTGACAGTGGTAGTGGGTGATGGGGAGTGTGGGGTGGGGGGAGTATTGACAGTGGGGTAGTGGGTGTTGGGGAGTGTGGGGTGGTGGGTGTTGGGGAGTGTGGGGTAGTGGGTGTTGGGGAGTGTGGGGTGGGGGAGTATTGACAGTGGGGGTAGTGGGTGTTGGGGAGTGTGGGGTGGTGGGTGTTGGGGAGTGTGGGGTGGTGGGTGTTGGGGAGTGTGGGGTAGTGGGTGTTGGGGAGTGTGGGGTGGTGGGTGTTGGGGAGCGTGGGGTAGTGGGTGTTGGGGAGTGTGGGGTGGTGGGTGTTGGGGAGTGTGGGGTAGTGGGTGTTGGGGAGTGTGGGGTGGTGGGTGTTGGGGAGTGTGGGGTGGGGGGAGTTGGGGAGTGTGGGGTGGTGGGTGTTGGGGAGTGTGGGGTGGTGGGTGTTGGGGAGCGTGGGGTGGTGGGTGTTGGGGAGCGTGGGGTGGTGGGTGTTGGGGAGTGTGGGGGTGGTGGGTGTTGGGGAGTGTGGGGTGGGGGGAGTTGGGGAGTGTGGGGGTGGTGGGTGTTGGGGAGTGTGGGGTGGGGGGAGTTGGGGAGTGTGGGGTGGTGGGTGTTGGGGAGTGTGGGGTAGTGGGTGTTGGGGAGTGTGGGGTAGTGGGTGTTGGGGAGTGTGGGGTGGTGGGTGTTGGGGAGTGTGGGGTAGTGGGTGTTGGGGAGTGTGGGGTAGTGGGTGTTGGGGAGTGTGGGGTGGTGGGTGTTGGGGAGTGTGGGGTAGTGGGTGTTGGGGAGTGTGGGGTAGTGGGTGTTGGGGAGTGTGGGGTAGTGGGTGTTGGGGAGTGTGGGGTGGTGGGTGTTGGGGAGTGTGGGGTGGTGGGTGTTGGGGAGTGTGGGGTAGTGGGTGTTGGGGAGTGTGGGGTGGTGGGTGTTGGGGAGTGTGGGGTAGTGGGTGTTGGGGAGTGTGGGGTGGTGGGTGTTGGGGAGTGTGGGGTAGTGGGTGTTGGGGAGTGTGGGGTAGTGGGTGTTGGGGAGTGTGGGGTGGTGGGTGTTGGGGAGTGTGGGGTGGTGGGTGTTGGGGAGTGTGGGGTAGTGGGTGTTGGGGAGTGTGGGGTGGTGGGTGTTGGGGAGTGTGGGGTAGTGGGTGTTGGGGAGTGTGGGGTAGTGGGTGTTGGGGAGTGTGGGGTGGTGGGTGTTGGGGAGTGTGGGGTGGTGGGTGTTGGGGAGTGTGGGGTGGTGGGTGTTGGGGAGTGTGGGGTGGTGGGTGTTGGGGAGTGTGGGGTGGTGGGTGTTGGGGAGTGTGGGGTGGTGGGTGTTGGGGAGTGTGGGGTGGTGGGTGTTGGGGAGTGTGGGGTAGTGGGTGTTGGGGAGTGTGGGGTGGTGGGTGTTGGGGAGTGTGGGGTGGTGGGTGTTGGGGAGTGTGGGGTAGTGGGTGTTGGGGAGTGTGGGGTGGTGGGTGTTGGGGAGTGTGGGGTGGTGGGTGTTGGGGAGTGTGGGGTGGTGGGTGTTGGGGAGTGTGGGGTGGTGGGTGTTGGGGAGTGTGGGGTGGTGGGTGTTGGGGAGTGTGGGGTGGTGGGAGTATTGGCAGTGGTAGTGGGTGTTGGGGAGTGTGGGGTAGTGGGTGTTGGGGAGTGGGGGGTGGTGGAGTATTGACAGTGGTAGTGGGTGTTGGGGAGTGTGGGGTGGTGGGAGTATTGACAGTGGTAGTGGGTGTTGGGGAGTGTGGGGTGGTGGGTGTTGGGGAGTGTGGGGTAGTGGGTGTTGGGGAGTGGGGGTGGGGGGAGTATTGACAGTGGGGGTAGTGGGTGTTGGGGAGTGTGGGGTAGTGGGTGTTGGGGAGTGTGGGGTAGTGGGTGTTGGGGAGTGTGGGGTAGTGGGTGTTGGGGAGTGTGGGGTGGGGGGAGTATTGACAGTGGGGGTAGTGGGTGTTGGGGAGTGTGGGGTGGGGGGAGTATTGACAGTGGTAGTGGGTGTTGGGGAGTGTGGGGTGGGGGAGTATTGACAGTGGGGTAGTGGGTGTTGGGGAGTGTGGGGTGGGGGGAGTATTGACAGTGGTAGTGGGTGTTGGGGAGTGTGGGGTGGGGGGAGTATTGACAGTGGTAGTGGGTGTTGGGGAGTGTGGGGTGGGGGGAGTATTGACAGTGGGGTAGTGGGTGTTGGGGAGTGTGGGGTGGGGGAGTATTGGCAGTGGGGGTAGTGGGTGGTGGGGAGTGTGGGGTGGGGGAGTATTGACAGTGGGGTGGTGGGTGTTGGGGAGTGTGGGGTGGGGGAGTATTGACAGTGGGTAGTGGGTGTTGGGGAGTGTGGGGTGGTGGGAGTATTGACAGTGGTAGTGGGTGTTGGGGAGTGTGGGGTGGGGGAGTATTGACAGTGGGGTGGTGGGTGTTGGGGAGTGTGGGGTGGGGGGAGTATTGACAGTGGGGTAGTGGGTGTTGGGGAGTGTGGGGTGGGGGAGTATTGGCAGTGGGGGTAGTGGGTGGTGGGGAGTGTGGGGTGGGGGAGTATTGACAGTGGGGTGGTGGGTGTTGGGGAGTGTGGGGTGGGGGAGTATTGACAGTGGGTAGTGGGTGTTGGGGAGTGTGGGGTGGGGGAGTATTGGCAGTGGGGGTAGTGGGTGGTGGGGAGTGTGGGGTGGGGGAGTATTGACAGTGGGGTGGTGGGTGTTGGGGAGTGTGGGGTGGGGGAGTATTGACAGTGGGTAGTGGGTGTTGGGGAGTGTGGGGTGGTGGGAGTATTGGCAGTGGGGGTAGTGGGTGGTGGGGAGTGTGGGGTGGGGGAGTATTGACAGTGGGGTGGTGGGTGTTGGGGAGTGTGGGGTGGGGGAGTATTGACAGTGGGTAGTGGGTGTTGGGGAGTGTGGGGTGGGGGAGTATTGACAGTGGTAGTGGGTGTTGGGGAGTGTGGGGTGGGGGAGTATTGACAGTGGGGTGGTGGGTGTTGGGGAGTGTGGGGTGGGGGAGTATTGACAGTGGTAGTGGGTGGTGGGGAGTGTGGGGTGGGGGAGTATTGACAGTGGTAGTGGGTGTTGGGGAGTGTGGGGTGGGGGAGTATTGACAGTGGGGTGGTGGGTGTTGGGGAGTGTGGGGTGGGGGAGTATTGACAGTGGTAGTGGGTGTTGGGGAGTGTGGGGTGGGGGGAGTATTGACAGTGGTAGTGGGTGGTGGGGAGTGTGGGGTGGGGGAGTATTGACAGTGGTAGTGGGTGGTGGGGAGTGTGGGGTGGGGGGAGTATTGACAGTGGTAGTGGGTGGTGGGGAGTGTGGGGTGGGGGGAGTATTGACAGTGGTAGTGGGTGTTGGGGAGTGTGGGGTGGGGGGAGTATTGACAGTGGTAGTGGGTGTTGGGGAGTGTGGGGTGGTGGGAGTATTGACAGTGGTAGTGGGTGTGGCAAAGCTCGGGGACATGGTTATTGATTGTGGTTGTTCGTCTTGTGTTGTGTGTAAAGTGGGGGGGGGGGGAGAAAGAGAGAGAGTCACAACACCACCACAACACCTCCAATACAGCACTACCACAACACCTCCACCACAACACCTCCACCACAACACACCACCACAACAACACTCCACTCAACACAACAGAACAGCACACCACCACCACAACACCTCCTCCACCACAACACCTCCACCGCAACACCTCCACCACAGCACCACCACAACACACCACCACAACACACCACCACCACCTTGTGGCAGCAATTAGCACAGGCTCCAAAAGTTTCGTCCATCTGTCGTCCTCTGGTTCAGTCCTCTGTGTACTCGGCTCATACACGAGGGACCCAGGTTCAATCCTCAGGCGGGATAGAAACGATTGGGCAGTTTCTTCTGTTCGCCTAACAGTAAACAGATACCTAGGCATTACACAGCTGTTGTGGGCCGTATCCAGGAGATATGTATTGACTAGTTGGGCCTGCAGAATCAAGCAGCTAGCTCTTGGACCCTGCCTTTCTAATCGTACACACACAACCTCAGCATGCAGCCCGCAACAGCTTTCTAACTACTAGCTATATATTTACAGTTGGGTAAACAGAGACTTCAGGTGAAAGAAACTCGTCCGATTTCGTTCTACCTCAGCTGCGAATCAAACCCTGTCTATGGAATGCAATTCCCGAAAGCTGTCCACTCGGACCCAGTATGTGTGTGTGTGTGTGTGTGTAGTGTGTGTGTGTGTGTGTGTGTGTGTGTGTGTGTGTGTGTGTGTGTGGGGGGGGGGGGAAGGGGGGGGTGCAAGCACGTGCGCGCACTCTCCCTTTTATTTTATATACAGTAAATACAGTAAGAGAAAATAGATCCTGAGTCAGGACATTAGACAGCCGACGGTTAGAAAGGCAGGGTCTAAATAGATCAACACACACTTGACAGTTGAGAGGCGGGACCATAGAGCCGAAGCTCGACCCCCCGCACGCACAACGACGTGAATACACACACAAACGAAAAAGAGGGAGTAAGGAGGTTGAATCGAACTGGCGGACGGACTGGTGGCGCCTGAGGGACTGACTGCCCCTCCCCCTCACCACCACCGCTTGTCAATATGTGCATGCCAGCCACCCCCACCACCACCACCACCATGCTGGGGAGCCGCACCTCTCCTGCCTCCAGCAGGTAAGCAGGCAGACAGGTAGGCAGGCAGGCAGGCAGGCAGGCAGGTAGACAGGCAGGCAGGCAGGCAGGCAGGCAGGCAGGCAGACAGGCAGGCAGGCAGGCACACAAGTCAGCAGACAGTGCGGTAAACAACTAGACAGACAGGGGATCAGACCAGGTCACCAAGGAAACAGACAGGTAACCAGGGGATCAGACGGGTAATTAAGGTATCAACAAAGTAACAATGGAACAGGCAACTGTCCAAAAGAGAAGACAGGCGCCAAAGAGACTAAACCAGTCGGCCAGCCAGCAGGTACACAGCCAGACAGCCAAGGTAGCCAGGTAAACAGTAAGACAGCCAAGGTAGCCAGGTACACAGCCAGACAGCCAAGGTAGCCAGGTAAATAATAAACAGCCCAGCCAGTCAGTCAGCAGATACACAGCCAGTCAGCCAGCAGATACACAGCCAGCCAGCCAGCCAGCAGGTACACAGACAGACAGCCAGCCAGCCAGCCAGCCAGCCAGCAGGTAAACAATGGGCCAGCAGCCAACAGGTGACCGGGCCTCCAGGAACACCGGGACAAGGCCCGCCATTATGCAGAAACAGCTCCGCTTGTTTCACAATTTACTGAAACTTTGGTGGGAAGTTTGGCCAGAATTTACTTGGAAGGCTCTCATATTTACCGCAACATTCCCACCAATTGGTCCGTGGTTTATCATTAGGTTTACCATGCGAGTTTACCTTGGAATTAATACGGGAGTCTGATGGAATGTTGTTTAGCATTTTAAGAGTAAATATATGGAGCTAAACAATGACCCAAGTTTAACTATAGTTAGTTCTGAAATCTTATAGTTGGGTATAGTAACGAATATGTCTACCTGCGGGGCACTGCAAGCAACAGCCTTATAGATCAAATGAACAAATCCACAAGGGCAGTGACGAGGATTCGAATCTGCGTCTAGGAGCATCCCAGACACTGCCTTAATCGACTGAGCTACGACAGTGTAAAAGGGTTGAAACCGAAGTTCTACTGAACTTACCTGTCTTATAGATCAAGTTATCTCTAAGCCCTCTGGCCGGGCTTTTAGAGTTGAATACCTCTCAAAACCGTCTACAGGTAAATTCCAGGATGTATGTAAACTACGAAAGACTGGGACATACGTAAATACGGTACGGAAGGAAATGCAGAATAAAACCAGCAAGGAGTAGAGGTGCCTTGGGCACACTCAGAGAACACTGTCTCAACACCTGGGTTCAACACACTCCCAGCAAGCATTGGGCACACTCAGAGAACACTGTCTCAACACCTGGGTTCAACACACTCCCAGCAAGCATTGGAAATATTACCAAAACAAAGGTGGATGCATTCAAGGGGCACTTAAACAAGTTCTTGCAAGAAGTGCTGGACCAACCAAGCAGTATTGGATATGTGGGTCTTCGGGTCGCTCCAAGCAGCAGCCTGTTGGACCAAGTTATCACAAGTCGAGCCTGGCCTCAGGCTGGGAGTAGAACTCGCGAAACCCTCTGCAGGTATGCTCCAGGTAACCTATCGAGGCCGATGAATAGAAAACGTAAGTATTACGGTGCTTTATTAGTAATAAAGGTCTTGGGAAGATCTTGAGATGATTTCGGGTCTTTTTAGTGTCCCCGCGGCCCGGTCCTCGACCAGGCCTCCACCCCCAGGAAGCAGCCCGTGACAGCTGATTAACACCCAGGTACCTATTTTACTGCTAGGTAACAGGGGCATAGGGTGAAAGAAACTCTACCCATTGTTTCTCGCCGGCGCCTGGGATCGAACCCAGGACCACAGGATCACAAGTCCAGCGTGCTGTCCGCTCGGTCGACCGGCTCCCAATACGTGCCATTTTAAAGAGATTAGTGGACTCGGTCAAAAATAAGGCGGTATTAGATGAGAGGAGGGGTTGGCTGAGGGGCGATAACTGAGGAGGTAAGCACACATTAACATACTCCGCCTGTAAAGTACTCCAAGGTGCCGCGGGTGAGGCGGTCTCATCTACTTTACCTTCCTCACTCCCGCATACGCCCGTCTTCCACCCTCAATACCGCCACTTGCAGCTCTTTCATAAGTATGAATGAAACAGGCAAAACACCTTTTTCTCATTAACCTGCTCCCTCCTCATTAATTTCAGAGTGTGAGGGAAGTTAGTGAGGGTTTTGTGTGCCATCAACCACCTCCTGGGCTCATTACACCACTAACCCCTCCCCCCACACAGCCCACACGACGGCTGTGTGCTCCATAATAAACTAATTAAACTATTAACCTGGCCCTCTGCTCTCCGCCACCATCCTCCCGCCTCTAGTCTATACATAGTCTAAATAAATCCTCAAACATCCGTCCCATCTTTACCCTCGAAAATATCACGTCCGATCGCATCACAGACCCGAGCATGTATGGTCCAGGGCTCAGCTGCACCATGTTACACAGGGGCCAAGGTCCGCCTCCGGGAGAACCTCCTCTCCTCCACCGAGATTTTAGCACAAAAGTCCGCCCCGGCATCGTCTCACCGGCCGACATCCTGGAGACAAGAGAGGGTGTTCACCTGCACTTCTCTAGCGACTTGGGACCTTGAGAAGATATTCACCACCACGACCACCCTGCAAGACGCCAGGTGCTCGACTCTGAATTGCTGCCTCAATTGGGTCATGGAAGGTTGGGACTCCCTTGAGCAATGAGTCTTATCAACTAGTGCTTAAGCCTACTACGCAGCCAATTAAAAATGACTTAATATGAGGCTAAGCTCGCCCAAGCTGTTCCCCCCCCCCAACACAGTTGCCGGGGGTGGTCACAACCTCCACTCCACACAGGTGGTGGTCGAAACCTCCGCCTCCCTACAAGGGGTGACCTCCCCCCACCCCACCACAAACCCATGTCAAAGTAATTTCTAAACAATAGTAACAATGTAAGACCCTTAAGAAGACACTCTAACTGTAGGAAGTAATGGATGGAGTCTATTACAAGACAACTACTAGCAGCACATCAATAGACGGTAATCTATTAAGTGCAACACAGTGTACACCGTGAATAGAACCCCAACACCCAGAGAACACTGCGAGTGGAACCCCGACACCCAGAGAACACTGCGAGTGGAACCCCGACACCCAGAGAACACTGCGAGTGGAACCCCGACACCCAGAGAACACTGCGAGTGGAACCCCGACACCCAGAGAACACTGCGAGTGGAACCCCGACACCCAGAGAACACTGCGAGTGGAACCCCGACACCCAGAGAACACTGCGAGTGGAACCCCGACACCCAGAGAACACTGCGAGTGGAACCCCGACACCCAGAGAACACTGTGAATGGAACCCCGACACCCAGAGAACACTGCGAGTGGAACCCCGACACCCAGAGAACACTGCGAGTGGAACCCCGACACCCAGAGAACACTGCGAGTGGAACCCCGACACCCAGAGAACACTGCGAGTGGAACCCCGACACCCAGAGAACACTGTGAATGGAACCCCGACACCCAGAGAACACTGCGAGTGGAACCCCGACACCCAGAGAACACTGCGAGTGGAACCCCGACACCCAGAGAACACTGCGAGTGGAACCCCGACACCCAGAGAACACTGTGAATGGAACCCCGACACCCAGAGAACACTGCGAGTGGAACCCCAACACCCAGAGAACACTGTGAATGGAACCCCAACACCCAGAGAACACTGTGAATGGAACCCCAACACCCAGAGAACACTGTGAATGGAACCCCAACACCCAGAGTTAAAACACTGCAAATGGAACCCCCAATATTCATAGCCAAAATAATCAGAGAACACTGTATGAGCATCAGAGGTCCACGATTGTTCAATATCCTCCCAGCGAGTACAAGAAATATTGCTGGAATAAAAGGCGGAACTCTTCAGTTCAGTTTTCTCCAAGGAGTGGCGGACCAACCGGGCTGTGGAAGATATGTGGACCTGCGGGCCGCTCCAAGCAACGGCCTGTTGGTCCAAGCTCCCACGAGTCACGCCTTGGTCCCAGGCCGGGAACTGACGAGGAGAATAACTCCCAGAACCCTACCCAGGTACAATACAGGTAAAATCCAGAGAGAAAACACCATGAATGGTAACCCCAACACCCAGGTCAAAATTCCACTGCCCAACCACTTGGGCTGGACGGTAGAGCGACGGTCTCGCTTTATGCAGGTTGGCGTTCAATCCCCGACCGGCCAAGAGGTTGGGCACCATCCCAAATCCTTATCCTGACCCCTTCCCAGTGCTATATAGTTGTAATGGCTTGGCGCTTTCCTCCTCATAGTTCCCTTCCTAATATAGGCATTACACACCTTAGTATTAACTACAGCAAACGAGGAGACTAATCCTTCTGACCAAAGCAATTTGTCATGAGAAAACGGCTAATAAATCCCCAAAATAATATTATCTATGTATAGCAAAGTAAAAATATCTAATAGAAATGAGCCATGACCATCACACAGTTTCATTATATTCTATTATACTTAATTTGCTGTAACAAAGGGAAGAGGGGAGGAGGTAGGACCCCAGCACCACAGAGGGGAGGTGGGACCCCAGCACCACAGAGGGGAGGTTGGACCCCAGCACCACAGAGGGGAGGTGGGGATCCCCAGCACCACAGAGGGTAGGTGGGACCCCAGCACCACAGAGGGGAGGTGGGGGACCCCAGCACCACAGAGGGGAGGTGGGGGACCCCCAGCACCACAGAGGGTAGGTGGGGGACCCCAGCACCACAGAGGGGAGGTGGGGGATCCCCAGCACCACAGAGGGTAGGTGGGACCCCAGCACCACAGAGGGGAGGTGGGGGACCCCAGCACCACAGAGGGTAGGTGGGACCCCAGCACCACAGAGGGGAGGTGGGGGACCCCAGCACCACAGAGGGGAGGTGGGGGACCCCCAGCACCACAGAGGGTAGGTGGGACCCCAGCACCACAGAGGGGAGGTGGGACCCCCAGCACCACAGAGGGGAGGTGGGGGACCCCAGCACCACAGAGGGTAGGTGGGACCCCAGCACCACAGAGGGGAGGTGGGGGACCCCAGCACCACAGAGGGGAGGTGGGGGACCCCCAGCACCACAGAGAGACAGGGGGGAAACCCCAGCATCGCAGGTGATCATCAGGCCATCGCTCAACAACTGGAAAATTTCAGTCAGGTGCAGAAGTTACCAATTAGTAGCGGCCAGGGCAGAGCTTAGTCCCCAGTAGTCCCCAGGAAGCGAGCAGTAATACTCGATACTCCACGCAATTTACCGCCACTAAATGGGATCGCATTTCTATATATTTAACGAGGCAAATGTCTTCCCGTCAGCCCTGTCGGGGGAAAAAAAACCAGAGCCACAATTAAGCCCCCGCAAGGGCGACCTTTCTGGCGTAGGTGTGAGCAACATACCTTTGTGTAGCGGGTTCCCGAGGGAGGGAGCGAGGGCGCGGGCCTTATCCTCTCGCCAAAAGTTGCCTCGATGCAAATATCCACGGGCGCTGTACTCCCCTCTTGAGGCACTCACCACTAAAGCTGAGGCACTCAATGCACACTCGCCACACACTTACTACACCACTTGAAGATTAGTGATACATTCAATTCTTTTCAGTAAACGTCGTGAATAAAAGATATATATATATATATATATATATATATATCCACAGCTTTAATTTATCACATTATATTCTACATCACTTGTTAAGGCAAATTATTTTCCTTTCTGCAGTAAGATGGTGTTTATAACGACACCTTGATGATGACGAGAGCCTCCGCACCTGTCGAGCGGACGTGTCACCAGTTGCCAACAGCAATAACCTCAACAACCCGGGAAACTATCACCACCGGAGATCACAACCCACAACAATTCCCTGGGTGGCCGTCTCGCTCTTATAGTTTTCCAATACCCGCAGCACAACGCCGGAGACACAGGTGTGCGACACGCCGGCGACACACCTAATCACCACCTGTATTACGATCCTGGTGAGCCCTTTGCCTTCCCTTTATTTACTGCCCTCTGCCGCGGGGGGGGCTTGAGCAGGGTACCCCAGGGGTAAGTGCACAAAGGTGACAAAGGGTTAAGGGGAGGCTGTGACCCACCACCACACGTACACTTATCACTGTGGTAGCGCGAGTGTGGTGGGGAGGGAGCGCGGGAGAGTGTAGGTCCGTCCGCTATGGTGTCGCGCGAGCTAGTGAGGCTCTTCTCCCTGCCTGCTACACCGGCCCAGGGTGGGGTGCCAACTAGTGCCATGCGTCGTCTGTTCTCTGTCTCCCTTCCTCCTCCTCATTCCTCCTCTTGCTGTTGTTTCTCCAATTCCTCTTAATATCGTGTGAAAGAATTTGCGAAGGACGATATTCCATATCCATGCATCGTCTGCTCTCTGGTCTGCTGGGTGTGCCACCGCTGCCTATAGTCTGCTGCTGCTGTTGTTCTCACTGTTACCGGAAGAAGACGGGTGTGGTGCCGGCCAGTGCCATGCGTCTTCTATTGTAAGTGCCACCCTTGCCCCCCCCCCTATATCATGCTACTGTTATTGAGCATGCTACTGTTCCATTTAGTCATTGTCGTTACTGCATTTACCGCCGCTCCTGCTACTGCTGGTGTTACTGAGTTTTACTGTTACGTTGCTTCAGCTGTGTCGTTACTGACACTACTGGTGCTGCTGCTTCTACTACTAATAATGTGAAAGGGTGGTGGTCGCGGGAGAGAATCAGTAATAACAAGAATTTGTCTTGGATACAAATATCCATGGAGGTTCGGGATTGAAACAACAGGTGAGAGCGGGATTGCAGAATCTGCGGTGAGTGACGGACACCGCCTTGACCACTACCTGAGAGAATGTGAACATCTAAGAGTCACTAGACATGTGTGTAGCTTAGTAAACCCCACATTGTCTGCGTTAGGAAATTACTATCTGTCAAATATAAATATTGTTATCAAAAGATTTCCCCATTTTGCACCTGCAAGATAACGTAAGTTTTTAAGGGTTGACAAATGTTAATATTCTTGTTTGATAAGCTGTTTACTTGAGACAGCTAAGCAAGTCCCAGTTGTGTCTGGGTACAAGTGACAGGATTAGCAACCCAGCGGGTTTTCTTCCTATTGGGGAGTGTTGTACATGGCGGTGTGTCCACTCACAAGATGAGTGGCGCTGCCCAATAAATTCGCCCCTCGGGGCAAAACTTAACACACACACACACACACATATCTGAAAACTGCTAGGGTTGTACATGTGGAGCAGTAAGTAATGCAGGACAATTAGAAGTATATAGCAGGTTGATGGAGAGAATATATATGAAATTATATATATGTTTATACATATGGCATATGCTAGGTTGGCCAACATAAGAACTGCCTTTAGAAACTTGTGTAAGGAATCGTTCAGGACCCTGTATACCACATATGTCAGACCAATCCTGGAATATGCAGCTCCAGCCTGGAGTCCATACCTTGTTAAACACAAGACAAAATTAGAAAAGATTCAGCGGTATGAAACCAGGCTCGTCCCGGAACTGAGAGGAATGAGCTACGAGGAAAGGCTAAAGGAGCTGAACCTCACTTCCCAGGAAAACAGAAGAGTAAGGGGAAGACATGATAACCACCTACAAAATTCTCAGGAGAATTGCCAGGTTGGACAAAGACAAACTCTTCAGCATGGGATGAACACGAACAAGGGGACACAGGTGGAAACTTAGTACCCAGATGAGTCACAGAGGACGTTAGAAGAATTTTTTCAGTGTCAGAGTAGTTAATAAATGGAATGCACTAGGCAGTGATGTGGTGGAGGCTGACTCCATACACAGTTTAAAATATAGGTATGATAGAGCCCAGTAGGCTCAGGAATCTGTACACCAGTTGATTGACGGTTGAGAGGCGGGACCAAAGAGCCGAAGCTCAACCCCCGCAAGCACAACTAGGTGAGTCCACACATTCCTCACCAGTGGTCGGAATCCTCACAGCAAAGGGGACCAAACTGACCCAATAGCTGTCATATAATGTAATTTTCGTCTATTTGGCACCCAATTTATGGGGACATTGTAGCCTGTCGATGGATAATAAGGTACGCAAGGGACAGTGATAGATGGGCAGCAGGGACGGAAGTGGGATATGTGGTGGGAGAGTGATGGAATGGGAGGGAGGGAAGGGAGGGAAGGGAGGGACAAAGAGGGTAATACTCGCGATCGTCTTTTGTTTCAGGCTGTGTAAAGTCGTGTGTGTGCGGGTCCATTTCTGTGTATATGGCGACTATTCCCGCTTCTTTATGGCTCCATATCCGACTACCTCCTCCAGCCCCCCCCTTATCCTACCTCCACTCACCCCCCCCCCCCCCCTCCTTGCGTGATGACGCTGTGTGTGTACTCACCTAGTTGTGCATGTGGAGGTTTGAGCGTCGGCTCTTTGGTCCCGCCGCTCAACTGTCAATCAACTGGTGTACAGGTTCCTGAGCCACTACAGGATGACAGCTGCGCTCGTGGTGTCCCGTCTTCCCAGTTCTGTTATATAACATTTTGAAACTACTGACGGTTTCCACCTCCACCACCTTCTCAACTTGTTCCAACCGTCTACCGCTATTTGCAAGCGCAAACTTTCTAATGTTTTTTTCGGCACTATTTTTCCTTAGATTCAATCTGGCCTCTTTTTTTTCTTGACTTTGCAGGTTACAAGAATTCTTTTTTAGCCATTTGTTTAGATTCCTGTTTTACTCTTTTATGCGTAGTAATCATATCGACTGTTTTTATCTATCTTGTCTTTTAGCTTTGAAATATTTAACACCTCTAGCCTCTCCTCGTAGCTCGTTCTTCACGGAAAATAAGAAACCATTTCGTATCATGTTTTTGCATCTTTTCCAGTTTACTGATGTGTTTCTTGAGGTATGTGTACCATACACCCACTGTGTGTGTGTGTGTGTGTGTGTGTGTGTGTGTGTGTGTGTATGTGTGTGTGTGTGTGTGTGTGTGTGTGTGTGTGTGTGTGTGTGTGTGTGTGTGTATTCACCTAGTTGTGCTTGCGGGAGTTTTAGCTATGCTCTTTCGACCCGCCTCTCAACTGTCAATCAATCAACTGTTACTAACTACTAACTAACTAATTTTTTTGTGTATGTGTGTGTACGTGTGCGTTTTACCCACATAAAATTATTTTCAGAATATATACATACATATATATAATTCATATTATCCATATATATATATATATATATATATATATATATATATATATATATATATACATATATATATATATATATATACATATATATATATATATACATATATATATATATATATACATATATATATATACATACATATACATATATATATATATATATATATATATATATATATACATACATATATATATATATATATATATATATATATATATATATATATATATATATATATCAGACCATATGTTAGTATTCAAATTGTACGACGGTTGGTGATAGCAAATCACAATCATGTAAACCTCTGACGTCATTCTCCAGAGAGAGCTGGGACTAGCCGTTCCGGTGACCAGTCAGTAGTCTCTCAGACCCAGAGTAGGTAGGACCTCGGAAGGCCAGTTATATACTTTGTTACCTTACACAATAAACTGCTAAAGTGACCATCTTTGTATTATCTGCAATCATACATCCAAGAAGGTAACAAATACATAAATAAAAAATGAGAAAATGATCTTTGGATAGTTAATTTTTCAATTACCCCGACTGTGAAGAAAAACGTAAGAAATATTGAGAAGATTCGTGTTAGAATCATTAATCTTACCCTTTCGGTTATATTCTACAACATATATATATATACATATATATATATATATATATATATATATATATATATATATATATATTATATATATATATATATATATTGGTCGCCCGGATGGTATCACAGTGAACCCCTGGAAGAATGGCAAGCAGTTGGTATGGGACTACACGTGCGTATCAACCCTGGCTAACACCTACATTAACCTCAGTGTTGCACAACCAGGTGGCGCTGCCACCCACAGGGAAGCAGCCAAATCCCGTAAGTATAGAGAACTGGATCACCACTACAATTTTGTCCCCATTGCTTCTGAGACGCTCGGCGCCTGGGGTAAAAGTGCTACCAGTTTTTTGAAGGAACTGGGTTCTAGGCTCATTGAAACAACAAGGGACCCGAGAGCTGCAAGCTTTCTTTTCCAGCGCCTCAGTGTTGCGATACAGAGGGGAAATGCGCACTGCATCCAGGGTTCCTGCCCGCCATCTGAGGAGCTGGAGGAACTCGACAACCTATGACAACCATCTTTGTAACCCATATGTAACTCCTTTTTTGTAACAAAGTTCAAATAAAGTAAATATATATGTGTACATACAAAAGAATGGGGGTGGTAGGAGAAGATAATATTAGTGTTCAGTGAGAAACCACAAGGTCTCCTCTGAATACTTTTTATTTTCTTCTCCGAGGCTATGGGTCCCCACATTGGCACCAGAGGTGGTACCCTCTATATATATAAAAAAAAAAAAAAAATATATATATATATATATATATATATATATATATATATATATATATATATATATATATATATATATATATATATATATAGTCAAAAAGTCTAGTGTAGTCTACACATGAAAAAGTCAACACCAGCAATCAACAGCCAATTAATACACAACTATATTCTACCCACTTCAAGACCCCGAACTAATATGGAAGCAGCAAGAGAAAGTATGGGCCGATAGACCTTCTGCACTTACTTCCAATCTTATGTTCTCATATCCAAGTTATACCCATTGTTTCGCGTTCTGTCTTGTGTTTATTACAAGTTTGTTCACCTCAACCAAAACTTTTGTACCATATCACCTCACCCATTAGAGTATAAGTACAATGAATTTGTGTAAATTAAGTCTTTGAAAATGTACTAAGCCATTACGAAACGCGTTCAGGCGTCAGACCATAAATAAAAATGAACTTTGGAGAATTGATATTTCCATTACCACCGACAGTGAAGAAAAACATAAGAAATGTTGAGAAAATTCGTGTTAGAATATTAATCTTACCTTTTCGGTCATATTCAATAACATATTTTATATATATATATATATATATATATATATATATATATATATATATATATATATATATATATACTTATACATATATATATATATATATATATATATATATATATATACTTATACATATATATATATATATTGTGACGGTAACGCGTTGGTGTTCGGCTGTTTAAGGCTAGGGGTATGGCCTCGTCACATAGTTATAAAAAAAAATAGAAAAACTGGAACTTCGTCTGTGGTAAGGTAAGGAGAAGACACACAAAACACAAGTAAAACTTTAACAATGAAATTTTAATTACGTTAAATAAATCAAAACATGAAAATAATGCACAAACAAATATGTATAATAAAATCAATCAAAATAATAAGAATACTTAAATGACACAATGAAAAGTTACGTTAAGGCAAAATAACAAGAAGTGCAACAAAAGGTAAGTGGGAGGTGCTGGAATATTGGCTTAAAGCCACCACCTCTCTCAGTACACGCAACGTCTAGCTGGGAGGAGTGCTGGCTACGAAAGCACGGAACATTCTGAAGACTGATGTTGGGGCGACCCCAGACATCGGGTAGTATGGGGGGGGGGCGAGGCAGGTGCAGCCAGACCGGCGACCAATCAGCGGAGTCGTAGCGATCAACGGGTAGTTTGGTGGTTGGAGTTCGAACAGGTGGCTGGTTGCATACGTTTCTGCTCACCCTGGCAAGCCTTGCTGGTGTTTGTTGTCGTTGTTGGACATTTCTTCCATAGTCTTTTATATAGTTGTGAAGACGTAATTTTGGAGGGAAGAGCAGGCTCAATCTCTTGAAGGAGATTATCGTCACAATATATATATATATATATATATATATATATATATATATATATATATATATATATATATATATATATATATATATATATATATATATATATCATATTTGACAGTCAGACCACGAAGGAAGAATTTAAACATGAATTTCCTTAAGTACTTTCGTATATTAATACATCTTCAGAAGGAATGAATGATGTATAGATCAGTCCTTCTGAAGATGTATTAATATACGAAAGTACTTAAGGAAATTCCTGTTTCAATTCTTCCTCCGTGGTCTGACAGTGTCACATTTTTCATCACGTGTTAATTTTCGTGATTTACACACATATAATATATGTATATTATATAAAATAGATTTGATAAATATTACAATATTTATATAATTATATATATATTATATAAATACTCTAACTAACATAGAAATAAGTGGAATGCAGATTATTTGCACTTGCAATTAAAAATAGTTCACTTGTGGAACTATGTAAAGGGAAGCTATCACATCTAAATTATTGAGAAATTCCTTATTGACAACATATAAAATACTTATTTTTTTATACAACTGGTAAAATGTCCTAAGCTTATTGTCAAATTCCAACATTTATGATAATTACAAAAACTATGGGGAAAAAATTATATCCTTTTTATAGTGAATTATATTTTCTAGAATTCAAATATCTATTTACCAAAATCTGATACTTTATGCAAATTAAAATGAGCGAGTAAAAATGTTTGTTTTATCATCAATTGGTTTGCATCCTCGAGATTCCGGGAAATGGGTAGTGACTTAAATTCTGAAACTGCATGGGTTAGGCTAGGTTATGTTAGCTCTGGTTAGATAATGTTAGGTAAGGCTAGGCTCGATGTCACTCAAAACAAAATTGAATTAATTAGCTAGTTAAGTGTTTGATAAGGTTAGGGTGGATTTTGATATAGATAGCATACTTAAGGTTAGGTTCAGCTCGTAAAGATTGAATGGTAACGGAAACTTGACGGCTGGCAGCACTGCAGGAGGCAACATGTCGTACATGAGGCGGGGATTCTTGATACAAACCTATTTCCCTATCAGATCAGTGTTGATATTATGAACCAAAAAATATTATAATTTTAGCTCGCTCGCTCCTACGCATATTAATAAATTGATTTTCAGTCATTTATTTGCTAGAAATTTAAATTATAACTTGTTTTTCTGGTAATGAGTAGACTTCAGTTGGTACTCGTTGGTAGGCTATGCTAAACTAACCGGTTTCTGCTTATTAGTCCACTGTGCCACTGATTATATGGAGCAATTGTCATTGGTACCCGTTAAGCTCTAACTATTGGGGGGATAGATTGTGTGATATACCTCATAGGTATATGAGGTATATTCTTATACCTCATTTTCAGTATAGTTACCAACTGAACCTTCCTCCCGCCCAGTAATACTAAAGTTTCTCACCACTCTCTCCTGAATCTAAAATTTGTGTCCAGTAACTATAGCAGATAAACCTCCCAAAATGTTATCCCAAGCACATTTTGGACGGCATATAAGCTATGTTAGGCCTCCTCCACGGTTTAAATGTCTGACTTATTAGTTCTTGCGGGGGATGGGGGGGGGGCAGGATCAAGTATAACATTTGGGGTTTACGGCTCATGCTGTGATATGAAAAATTGGTTTACTGGAAATCATATAAACAGTATTTTCCCTTGTAAAATGATGTAAATATGATTTTTATATTGCCTAATATTTAAAAAATATTAAATATTTGTGCATTTTGTCTAATATTTAATACATATTTATTAATTTATATTGTCTAAAATTTATATTGTCTAATATTTAATAAATATTAAATATTTGCTGGTGCATTTGCTATAAAATACTATTTAAAGTGAACACTTAGCACAATTATCCTCTACGTACGAAAGTTTTATCATGGTCGGACATACATTTAGGCAGTAGCGACATGTACCTTCCTGAACCCTTAAATCGTCTGGGATATTAGATTCGTGTGTGATACCTTGTCTGTTCTAGCGTTCACCGACCTGTAAAATAACCAAGCAGAGAGCGGCAGGCGATACATCTTCACAGAACAGCCATCGTGACCTCTCAGACATCACAGAATAGTCACTGTGGCATCTCAGACATCACAGAAGTTACCGTGACCTTTGAGACATCACAGAAGTCACCGTGACCTCTGAGACATCACAGAAGTCACCGTGACCTCTGAGACATCATAGAACAGCCACCATGACCTCAAGACACCACAGAACAGCCACCATGACCTCTGAGACACCACAGACAGCGACTATCAGACCAACAGGTGACGTCTTACCTGTACCACAGTTGAAGGATGTTAACAGCGACCATTTACTAACAGTTCAGTACGGGAGGGTGACGACGCCTGGCCATTTTCCCGCTCTTTTACCACTGACAATTATCACCACCAACACACCATATATATACACACTGACGGACGTATACCACATCTCGGTGTATATACACCGAGTTTACCTTAGTCCTGGACTATGCTGAGGACTAGAGTATACTTACTGGTTGGTTCCTGCTGGTGGCTGACGCCTGCCGGCCTAAGGATGGCTATTAAGCCCACCAAAAGACCTCATGTATACTCACCAACCAGTAAGTTTACTTTAGGTATGGATATAGACCAGGAGTTGGGTAAACTTCGGGTGTATACTGACCTAGAAGCAGGTGACATGTGCGGGGCCAGCGGGCGCGCACCGCCCCGCACGCGTCATCACCGTCACACTGAAGGCGCCAACCCGCCGCCCAACGTCTTCATGTCTTCCATCTTCTCTTGAAAAGCTTTTAAATTTCAGTATATCGGAGAGACATTGTAGAATATATATTTATATTTGATGTAAATCAAAAGACACGTGTAATATTTTAGATTGGTCAATTATTATTTGTAAATATACGAAACATAAACTAGAAAATCGTTGACAGAGTCAAACTAAGATCCCGTTTTTTAAGTTAAATTTCATCTAGACAAATATTTCATAGAAAAATTATAATTTGATTTGATTATACAATTTAAGTGAATTATTCATTTATACATGATTATAATACAAGTGTAGACTATAATATGTTAATAAAGGTTTTCTTCATGCACCGGCTCAAGAGGTTTCGAACATTTTATAAGTGCTCTCCCTGCAGCCACACTGATGCATACAATGTCCATGAAAGCCTAATTATTTTGCCGTTTATAATTTAACCAAGTCACCGTAGTTTTTACGCTAGGGACATGGAATGTGAAAGTAGTTTGAATTTAACTTTAAACCAGATTTCAGCTAAGATACTGTTCACGCCACATTCTGATATCAAAGCCTAAATAGGCGTTGCAAATTTTGTAAAATCGCAGCTGATCTGCAACCATCAAATACTATACCACGATGGAAGAAAATGAAGGAAAGTCCCACTCTGCAACAAACGTAAAATATAGTGAACTGTCATACTTAACACAGCAATAGACCTCCTCCCTACCTGACACCTCCCTACCTCATCCCTACTGGCACCTCCCTACCTCTCATGCCTCTCCCCTCCCTCACCACCCTGCCTCTCCCTACATCCCTCCCCCCCTCCCCCCTTCTGACCTCTCCCCTTCCTCTTTAAAACTTTCATTAACACAGGTCTTGCGTGTTCATTACCTTTGAAAAATTTATTTCAGGGGAAACGTTATCAGGAAATTAAAGCCAACTTTATCTCGTGTCTTTAGCGACCTGGAGGTAGAGGCGAGAAGTGAGGAGAGCTGTAACAAGGAGGACAAAGTGCTAGAGGTCAGAGCTAAGAATACCCGCCACCATCACGCCCCGGGATTACTGTTGCCAAGCATCAGCTGACTCATTACAAGCCTCGCCACTCCGGCATCACCAGCACAGCTCACTAGCAGCCATCAACAGCAGCACCAGTATCATTCTCACCACGAGCATCAACCACATAATGAAAGTCAGTTGCAGTACAATAAAAAGCGGCAGCAACAGCAGCAGCAATAGCAACAGCAGCATTAACAATAGCATCGGAAACGGCCGACAAACAACTGGGCGGAAAGTTGTAATCCGCGTAAAGTTGGACTTTAGGAGTCCAGGAGTGGAAATGTTGGGGCGGGAAGCTACCTTACACCACCCACTTAACACTCTTATCCTCTCACCCACCGTCAACCACGCCAACCAATCACTCCTCAGCACGCCAATTCCTCTCACCCACCGTCAACCACGCTAACCAATCACTCCTCAACACGCCAACCCTGTCACCCACTTTCAGACAACCATAGCATGATGCTGATTCAACATTTTTCAACACATTCATATTACATCACATTCCACCACGGACACGCTAACATATCTCTCTGCGGACAAATTACGCCACATTCCGCAACGAACGCGTGTTAGTCCTATCATCACACTCTGCGGACAGAGCGTCATGGGTTCGAATCCTGTTACGCAACACTTCACTCAAGGACCATTTTAAAATTCATCTAAAATCTGCGGATATAACTGATTATCAGAAGACACCGAGCCGGGGAGACTATGACAAGCCTCCGGAAATATAACAATTTATTTCACTCTAATGATGAATATAAATTTAACACCAAATACGTACAGTACACAAAGGGTTAATTGAATTCGGTGACAGCCACTGTCGACGGACAGGGAGATGTCAGTCTACCGTACCGGACATAGCTGCGAGACAGACAGTTAACAGGAAGAGAGAGACGCGCCCGTCTATGAGGGAGCCAGGTGGAGGGAGAGACGCTAGGCTTCGCCCCCGCCACAATTTCTCTGAAAGAGGAAACTTGTCAGAAGTAATACAGATCTACCGCGCACTTGTCAAACTTTCTTCCACTCGAGAGACATCGGAACCTCGACCACAAGAACACCAGCCAACGACGTGCTGCCTAACTTGGCTTGACACCTGTAGCACAGTGGTCTACGTCTCCGGCTCACAACCAAGGGACTTGTGTTCAGTCCCCGGCCGGGACACAGACGTTCGGGAACGTTTCCTTCACCTGATGAATCTGTTCACCTAACAGTTAAATAGTTATTTCGGGATGTAGCCAATTGTTGTGGGAGGGAGCCCGTCGGCCGAGCGGGCAGCACGCGGGACTTGTGATCCTGTGGTCCTGGGTTCGATCCCAGGCGCCGGCGAGAAACAATGGGCAGAGTTTCTTTCACCCTATGCTCCTATTACCTAGCAGTAAAATAGGTACCTGGGTGTTAGTCAGCTGTCACGGGCTGCTTCCTGGGGGTGGAAGCTTGGTCGATGACCGGGCCGCGGGGACACTAAAGCCCCGAAATCATCTCTAGATAACCTCTAGATAGATCCTAGGGAAGGTCACTATCACCGCAGTACATTGATTGTCAATAGACAATCATTGGTGCGGTGGTCACAGTACTGTGTACGTTTGGTGGCGAGCCTAGACGTCATGGGTTCGAATCCTGGCCGGGTCATTGTTGGATCCCGGACATCGAATCCAGGACAGAAATGGTTGGCACATTTCCTTTCCCCCTAATGCACATGTTTACCTAACAATAAGTAGTAGTAGTAATAATAATAATAATATATAATAATAATATAAAAATATATAATAAATAAAAATAATAATAATAATAATAATAAGATAAGATAAGATAAGATATTTATTCAGGTAGAGATACATTTATTGAAAATGAGCTACAAACATAATGTTGGATTTATAGATAGAGTTGGTACATACAATGCCTGAAGCCGCTAATACGCACAGCGTTCCGGGCAAGGTGTGGGAAAAACACTAAATCTTAATACTAATTGAGATCAAACGTATAAACTGAATTTAAAAGATAAAAAAAGGAGAATGATAATAACATGATAGATAGAACAGCGGAAAATGCAACAGAACAGCAAAACAGATGTTAACTAAATAAATGGAAGATTAATTCTTTTTAAGTTTATACATGGCAGGTATCAGTAGTTAAAAAGTTATTAAACTGATATTAAGCAGTTAATGTTTATTCAGGTAAAAGTACATTCATACAAAATTAGTTTATATAATAATTCGAACTTGGGGGTACCTAGATATAAGCCTAACGTGTATGAATACACTCTGGCTTCCTGTCCCCTGACACAATGAATTATTATTAGTTATACGTAAACAGAGATAAATTATAAAGTTACTCCTAGAGCCAAAAATGGGTAGTCATTTAGAAGAAAACGGACATTCAAATCCCTGCATATGGTATACTACAGTATTATATCCCCTTAATCTACGAAAACGGAAATGAGTTCGACATTCTACCTGAGAATAGCTAACTTTCCTAACATCAATTGTCACAAGTGTGCAGGTCTGGTAGATTACATAACCTAGAAGGCAACAGTCAACAGAACACTCCGCTGGAAATTTTCATAACTCTAACTAAGATCGCACGGAGGTGTATCCAGGGTGATAAGCCAGGTATAATGCTCGGAACATTCCCGCAATATTCCAACTGAAAACAAATCAAGATTATATAGGCCAGGACTAACATTAAGGGTATTGGAACAGTGACTAATTAAGGCATATTCAATCACATTCCGTTCAGCAAAATCACTTCAACGAGCAATACACCCTAAATCATTCCAGTCAATGGAATGGTCGCAGAGACTGCTAAGTAAGTACAATGCACTGGACTATTGTGCATTTCTAACTGAATGAAAATTTTGAGCTTGACAAGATTCTGAACTGTTACCAGTCTGGCCGACGTACTTGAACTCACAGTCTATGCAAGGTGTCGAATACACACACGACATATATATGGAATACTGGGACACCACGAGCGTAGCTCTCATCTTGTAACTACACTTAGGGTAGTTACACACACCCTGCAGCAGACGCTGGAGAATTCTTCATTAAAATGAACTTAATCGAATTTATTTCTTTTATACCAAATTAATATTAAAGGACTTTTAGGCTATATAATCTTCCATCCCTACAACACTTGTGGCTATTAATGTTAGGAAAATATACTTATTTCCGTGTGGAATGTCGCCTCATTTTCGTTTTCGTGGGTTAAGTGGATCAAAGAACATGCTGAAGGAAGAAATATAACAAGGGCAGGGAATGGAGCATGAGAAACTAGGTACAGTGGACTGGCAAATTATTGACCAACTGATGGCATATTATCCTTTTATTACAGAGCCACGAGGGGTTGGTAATATTATCCCACCACATGTTGAGAAAGAGCATAATTTACACAAGTAAACAGAGGTAAATTATAGAGTTACTCCTAGAGCAAAAAAATCAGGCATTTATTAAGAAGAAAATGGACATTCAACTCCACTGGCACACTACACTAGAGTATTATTTATTTATTTATTTAGTTATTTATTTATATACAAGAGTTCTTACATTCTTGTACAACCACTAGCACGCGTAGCGTTTCGGGCAAGTCCTTAATCCTAATTTTCCCTGGAATACGACCCGCCAAATCATTTAACAACCAGGTACCCATTCACTGCTGGGTGAACAGAGGCTACAGTTAAGGACTGGCGCCCAGTCAATCCTCCCCCGGCCAGGATACGAACCCAGGCCAAATCGGCGTTCCACAGGTACAATATTAATTAAATAACAACTACTAACACAGGGTTTAAAATAAGCACAATAAGCTCCGACAAATTGCCTTATATAATAAGTTTCAGAAGTTTTATTTCATTATCGCGACGATCATCACTTTCCCTGCGATTCCCAACGGTATAAAACGATAAAAATAAAGCTTTATCTAGTTAAAAAATAACATTCCGCTACAAGTCTTTTCAATTAAGCTAATTTGCATCTTACAATGGACTCGAATTCAAGAGAGAAGCATTCGTCTGTGGACATTTGAGGTGCTGAATACTATTAGACTGGGGAGTATACTACACTAAGAGGATGTCACACTAAGAGGATGTCACACTAAGAGGATGTCACACTAAGAGGATGTCACACTAAGAGGACGCCACACTAAGAGGATGTCACACTAAGAGGACGCCACACTAAAAGGACACCACACCCAGAGGCCGCCACGAGCCATCTACCCAAGTGACCATAAACCCACGACTACCTTCGCTGCGCTACACTGACTTAGTTTATAAAATAAATTGGAGTGGGTTAATTTCCCCGGTGATGAAGGGGGTGAGGGGGTGTCCTCGCCCCGCCCCCACTCCTGGTGTCCTCACCCCGCCCCCCCTCCTGGTGTCCTCACCCCAGGCCTATCTCCCCCCCCCCCCCTCACAACTATCACACTCTTGCCATTCCTTTACGAGCACAGCTATCTACGAGCGGAGAGATTTTATACTAAATATTAGGGTACTATTTGTCTCTTAAATGTCCTAATAAAGTATCTAAAGTTTATTTCGTGCAATTGGTATTATAATAAAATGGCGGAGCTCCAATTTGGTCGTTATTGCATTAACTTCCGGTGAAACCTTTCCTGTGTTCACGTCTCACGCTGATGTTCACGACACATTGGTGCTCTTTACTGTCCTTATGAGTCTGAGAGTTGGCCAGGGTCTCTTGTGTGTGTGTGTGTGTGTGTGTGTGTGTGTGTGTGTGTGTGTGTGTGTGTGTGTGTGTGTGTGTGTGTGTGTGTGTGTGTGTGTGGGTGGGTGTGTGTGTGGGTGTGGGTGTGGGTGTGTGTGTGTGTGTGTGTGTGTGTGTGTGTGTGTGTGTGTGTGTGTGTGTGTGTGTGTGTGTGTGTGTGTGTGTGTGTGTGTGTGTGTGTGTGTGTGTGGGTGTGGGTGTGTGTGTGTGTGTGTGTACACCAACCCCATCCTCCTGCTTAAATAGTACTTTTTGTAGCTATATGAACCATCGTACATATAATGACGCAATGGACAATTCGATAGTAGAAGCTGGTACTATTCACTATATACACTTTTCTACTATTTACTTTTCCCCTGACGTCCTCTGGGTGTCAGGGAAAATAAAGTTAAACAAGCAAACTTAATAATCCGTGCCATAATTTAGCAAACTTGTACACAAACCAGTATTTATCCTACTCAAACTAGTATTTACGCAGAGGTCTTGCTCTAACTCAATAGACATTCCATGGGCGCTATGGCAGGAATGCCGTCTGTGTAATTCCCAGTTGTCATTCCAGTTGAATAAGTTGATGAATGTTGAGAGTTGAGAGAGACTTAGAGCCATAACACGCAACAAGTGCGGGCAAGACTATAGAAAACGTGCACAACGGTGTGTTAGAAGCGTGAGGGACGCCGCTGGCTGCCGTGTGTGTGGTGGCGGCCGCTGTATGTATGTCACGGCGGCCCTTACGCCAGACCTGGATATTTCATTCCTGCTTTATGTCCATTGGTTTGGGATCCGCGGTGGGGAAGCGGGTGTATAAAACCCATTTTACGGCGGGTGGCTGGTGTCAGGGGGTGGCGGTGCGGGCGGGCTGGGAGCCTAGGCTTGGAAAGAGAGAGAGAGAGATGTGAGGATGGCCCCGCCACTCTGAGCCTGAGTCTCTCGCCAGCCGTGTTTCACCGCCGCTCCCATCATGAAACAAAAACAACCTCCACGGATATTGGTCCATTTCTTACGCCGTATTGGTTTTCAATAGAGGCGAGCCAGCCGTCCGAATATGTTACATTATTCCCCCTTTTTCCCTTCCTGCCCTGGAGGGCGGGTCCCGGCGCCAACATCACGCTAGATACTTGAAGACGCTCATGTACCGAGCCGCTTCTTATGGCTGCGGTGCCGCTGATGGAGGCTCTTATATATAACCTCCGAGGAGAGGCAGCGAGCGCCTATCACCACAGAGAATTGCAACCTCCTTGACAGACGACCATTCGCGACAGCTGTCTGCCTGGACAGAGGGGGAGACTGCTGGAAACAGCTGGCCATCTTAATAGAAAAGATATTTATGACTTGTTCCAGCGCGGTGTTCTGGCACAAGAGACCCCCCGAGCTGGGGACTGGTGCCTGGTTAGCTACTCTGCAGCCCCCTCTAGTGCTACCTAGAGGGGGCTACAGAGTAGCTAACCAGCCACCAGAGGGGGCTACGCTAGTGCAGCTCACTTGTGAGCTACACAAGGTAGACAAGCTACACAAGCATACACAAAGTAGACAGGGTAGGTAGTAACAGCTTCCGACCAACTCACTGCTGTGACAACCGCTGTACCGTAGTGACGCTGTTCTCAACCAGTGTGGACCCGTAGCACAGTGAGTCAAGAGTGTTAATAAAGCTGCAAGCAGGTGTGGGGACAAGCCTCCAAGCTTAATAGTCAGTATTTATATCTTTGAATAATGAATGATGATACATTTGGGAAGATTAACTTTGTATGATTCGAGAGCGTGTTATGGAGGGTGACTCGCCGGAAGGACGCTCAGAGGGGCAGCTGAGAGCGCGGGAACTGATATGACTGGCCGGGATGTTAGTCCCTGTGATTACTCAGCGGCCCAATACCGGTCAAGAAGACAGACAGCATCACTCTACGTCAAGTGAAGCCTAACAGACGACGGATGTCCTTAGTGGAATTACTCTAGGACAGGGAGCCTAGTCAGCCGTAAACATATGCCGAAATGTAAACAAATGTAAACAAGTACATTTACTCACTGTATTTGTAAACAAATACTACTGCAGCGTAGTATTATCTAACTAGAGACGTATTAAGCCATGCAACCCACAAACCTGTCGACGACGATGACGTCAATAATATGAAACTTTAAGTTTGAATAATACGTCGCATTTGTAACGGATTCGTCAATTGCGTACAAAAGGCAAGGTATTATGGGCGAGGACTGACGAGGTGGTTGCTCTTGGATGTGTGGTAAGCCTGTTACATTTACTTGCTGGCAGAATGTGTTAATTTTTTCTGTGTCCATCTTAATTGGCAATTAGTTCTCTGTGTGCGATGATGATTCATTTAAATACTTAGATTAGTTGTGGAGGCAGTGCATAATATTGTATTTATTTGGAAAGACTAGTACATGACGTTTGGACAAAATGCTGATTTTGGTGGACAAATTTAAAATGTTTGCATAGACAGTGCAGAGGCCATTTGCATGTGTTAGAGGGTGAATGAGTAGGTAGACAAGTTATTTATGTATGTTAATGACACAGCCAAGTTTGGCTATTTGTGGATTAAGTCTAGAGGTAGCTGGAATCTCATATTTACTGGTTTGGCCGCGTTGACATATGCTAATTAGCAGCGTTGGAACGTGTTTGGTAGTGTGAGATGGTACTCGTATGCTATATTATTGTATTGCTGCATAAATATAATCATAATTCTGGAGTAAGTAACATGCAATTAGCACCCAGGCTTGTAATTATTTGTAGAGCTGTAGCCTAGCGCCCGCTCTCGCCTGATATCATTCCCAACTATTGTTTCCATATTTGTTTTATCTATTATTTTTCTATTTACTCTGTATTAATAAACTTATACTAGAATATACCAGCTTGTTTCCCCTACTCAGGTAGCCTCACTATCCAGCAAATGTAAAAATTGTGATGTTCCATATCAAATATTACAGTGGATTCTGAGTGAACACTGAATCTGATCACACTTGAACACTGATTTAACTGTTGTACTACAGCTCCTGGCACTTGTGTGTACACACTGGACCAGGCTTAGTGACAATAGCTTGTCTTTAATATCTACGGTAATCATCCATGGAGCCTATCATTTAATATTGATTGTTAATAAACCAGTCTAGGACATTCAGAGCAAATTTCTCATAATTACCTGGGAGGACAAATGTGGTCGAAAGTTTAATTATTGCTGGACTACGATTATTATGACTGACTTAACCAATAATTATTATTGAGCAATATCCGTCGAAGTCGTTAAATACACAGTAATGATTCCAATATTATTTATATATATCATTGGAATGTTTTTCAGCAGTATATGATTCTTGCGGGTCAACTGGGAACAATCTGTCCTCGCTGTTCTCTCAGATGACAATTTGTCCGGGTGGACGAGGCTGGTGGTGAGGTACGCCACAAGCAACCCATCTATCCTATCCAGTCCGGTGCGTTCAAAACGTAGATATATGAGTCGGTCATTTTCATATGTGGCATTTGTAACATTGGTTACAGGAACATAAACAGGCGACCTATTAGTTGAGAGGACGGGTTGTTTTCTGAGAGGGCGCTCGAAGGTTGTAGGAGCAACTTGCCCTCCTAATAGCAGGTCGTATTTTGACGTATACTTTACGTAAGGCTAAATATCGTCGTACTAGAAAATGGTAGAGGCTCGCGAAATTGACATACTCTCCCGTTTTCTGTTTCGGGTCTCAATGACATCTGCTTGTCATCTCGATGACAAGCAGTTACTATTGGTTGCCGATCGTGTATGCAAGCTATAACAATTTGTCAAGAACTCATAATGTTTTAAATTACTTTAGTGGCCAAAATAAATATGCAAAACGTCTTTAATCCATTTAAATATTAAATATTCAAACCCACAGAACATCAGAACTGTGCAGGCGTCCACCACACTCTGTCTTCTCCAACATTTTGACCTCAACGGACAAAATATAATGTACTGTAAATCATAGTGGCTCTCAAAAATTCACGTTTTCTATGCATGGGTATCTCTGTTAGGTTAGGTTCGGGCAATTTAATACACCGATCTCTGCCTGTTGTGACAACTCTATACATAGAAACAATTTCAAAGGGGGAAACTCGTGCAAATTCCTTGGGTGTTGAGGCCAGTTTCCACACGTGCTGAGGAAACCACTGGCGGGATTCTAAGTCCAGTCACGTCCAGAGCCTAACTTCCCTGATAGACGACAGAATAGCTCCAAACATCCCGCCGAGAACGCGATTGAAACACCTTTTGCTGACTCTAAATCAAGTTACTGGGTTGACGATCCCTCTAGCATGTGAAATCAGCCTGTCTTGTTTGTTGGGACAGACGAAGCTATGGCGTCGGCCTTGTATGTATATAGTGCAAGCTTTGTTTACATTAGCGGTCACATTAACACTAGGCTCAAGCTTCTTCAAATATATTACACGAATTTGCGGACGTTTAATTAGAAATATTCTCGATTTCTCTTACCAATATAACAATTATACTGAAGTATATGGTACCATTCTACTGAAAATTTTAGGCTTCTTCAATTTGTAAATTAATGCGCTAACATAGAATTCCATATTTAAAACACGAAACAAAGATGTGTGTGTTTAGTACGAGGATAGAGCTGAGGGACTGAAGCATCACATCAGTCTTAGTCCACAACTCTCCTGACTCTTGCTACATTCACACCTGAGGAATTGATCACAAGTTACGTAGTTCCTTTTGCTGTAGCTTTCATCCTGTAACTACACTTAGGCAATTACACACGCACACAAACACACACACACACATACACACACACACCAATATACCCACTACATCAACAAAGCTCATGTCCATATCCTAGCCTGAACGTTTAATGTTTGTATACGATACACTAAATGGAATTCGTTATTAATGGGCGAAGCACTATCAATCAGTCACCGGGAAAATGTTACAGTGTAGAACAGCGCGCGCTGAAATTGTTACCAGTGTCCAAAATTGCAATTAGTGCAAGCGATTAATTTCGCCAGCTACCGTTAGAGAAGTTGGAGGGGTCCCAGAGCGCGTCGGCACACTGTACAGGACCCTCACTGTGGTCAGTTTGCTCGCCCTCAAGCCTATATAAAGACTGCGATCACTCCAGGCAATATTTAAGCGGTGATAGACACCTGGGGATATCAGTTACCATGACAGTTGGACGGGCTGCAGTTGGATTGATGGGTAGAGTGACGCCGTCGCTTCGTGATGGGTCGAACGGCGTTCGATCCCTTATCGTCCAAGTGTTTGGGCACCGTTCCATCACTACATCCTCATAATCCGACTCCTCGTCCTCATATGCCAGCTCCTTGTCCTCATGTCTATTCCAGGTGCTATAGTCATACTGACTAAGTGTTTTCTCTTCATAATAACCTGTCCTTCCACAGACCTCAAGAAGAGGACACGGGAACAACAGAGACAAGTGTTGGAATGAATGAACCGTAAACTATTGTTCATGTTTACATAGACTTAGTAAATCAGTTTATATATATACCGAAATGATGACACATTACACGGTGTCTGGCTTGGTTGTGACTCCCACTTAAAATGATTAATTAGATTTAACTGAGCTCAAAAAATAGTAAATAAAAAAGTAGAATTAATTTGATTTTATTATGGTTTGGTCAATGAGAGTTTTATGGGGTTTTAATATTTGGTGTTCACCATCCCTCACAGTCAGGTATAACAGGTGTTCACCATCCCTCACAGTCAGGTATAACAGGTGTTCACCATCCCTCACAGTCAGGTATAACAAGTGTTCACCATCCCTCACTCAGACATGAGTTCCATACCTAAGAGGCATGAGTTACGAGAACAATTTAAAAAATCAAACCACTATACTGAATGAGAGAAGAATCAGGTAGAGAAAGAGAGAGAGAGAGAGAGAGAGAGAGAGAGAGAGAGAGAGAGAGAGAGAGAGAGAGAGAGAGAGAGAGAGAGAGAGAGAGAGAGAGAGAGAGAGAGAGAGAGAGTGAGTGAGTGTATGAGTGTATGAGTGTGTGAGTAAGAGAGCCAGAGAGACTCACATTCAGCAGTCCCTCCACAACACATCACCATCACAACTCCACACACGTATCACCACTAACTTGTGTAATATGTGCAAGAATAGAGAGACAATGAGCCAGAGGGCATGGCAACACCGGCGCTCAGTAGTGGCCAAGTGTGTATCAGTGTGGAGGTGTTGGTGTAGCTCAGTACTGGTCGCTTATTTTTATTATTAGCACATTGAGTACATCTGCATTTGTGCAGCTGCCCTAGATTATATGAAGGGGAGTACAGTGTGTATCAAGAACTAGCTACGCGATGCTAAAAGTCCCATTACACAGGATGGTTAGTTATACAGAGGCACGTGATAAGCAGTCTGCACTGGCAGACTCTGGGTGCATTATGAGGATATCAACAATACAAGAGTGAATAAGGCAGCAGTGGTAATAAAAGTCCCCATCTAGCAGGATGGTTAGTCATACAGGGCCATATGTTCAGTAGCCTGCACTGGCAAATTTTGAGTGCAATATGAGGATATCTTCAAGAACACCAGAGTGAATAAAGTAATTGTAAAGCTCCAGGTACCTCATGCCAACTGGTCTGAATGGTCTAATAACTGGACATTCGGTGATGTAGTGTGGGAGATCATGCCGCAGTTCCTGCTCACAGAGTTTGCACCTGGAGTGCTCAGGGCTGGGAGATCCGTCACCTGTAGCCACTTGCCACAGGTAACCCAACCTGATCCTGGCAACCACTGTGTCGCACAGTCTGGTCCACGTTTTATGCTGACTATAGATATAGGTTTCAGATCTGAACAAATCATAGTTTTTTATACTGGTGCTTTCAGGTCGTTGGGAGTCAGTAATTTCTTTCCTATCAGACCTGAGTGTTTGGAACAATATAGTTTTCACTGCCTTCAGTTTTCTTCTCGCTTCAATCTCTCGTTCGCTGGGAACATTTCCAACGATCATTCCCAGCGTTCTAATGCTCATTTATCACGCTTCAATAGCTTAGATAATAATTAAATAGTTACTTATGGCAAATCATATATTAAAAGCCTATATTGATTTACATAGAATTTATAAAAATCCAACAATAAGAAGCTAATAGATAATAAATTATAATTATTATACTGATCGTCACGATAAAGAAGTTAAAATCCAGCAGGAAATATAATTAATGGGATAAAAAAAGCGCGGCTTGGGTTACACAACAAATCGTCTTTATGGCTCCGAGAACGCGCAATTACAGAGCTCCCAAGAGAGAAAACGGCATAGCAGTAACTTTAACAGAGAGAGCTCATGATCGGTCTTATTTTTGTGCTCAAACACTTCCATTAACCTTCCCTACTTTCTTTACTGAGCTGAAAATTATGTATATTTTCTAACGCCAAACAAAAACGTGGCGGAGCGTAATCAAGGTGAAAGCTCTTGGAGAAATAATCGGGATAAAAAGTTAACATTTTCTTTGGGAAAGTTCACCTTGCAACATCTGCAGGCAGCCATTAGCATTATTTATGAAACTGTTATGTCTAAGTTAGGAGGGTTTAAATAAGGTAGAGCGAACACCTTGAGCGGGTCAGTGTACTGGGAGAGGTGCCGAGTCAACCAGCCCTCAACAGATGGCTGCTCGCCACCTGTAACAGATACACCCAAACATTTCTTACCAACTTAGTCACAAACAAATCAGCACGTTAAATTTAATTCGCTAATGTTAATTTGTTTTATATATATCAGACCCCTATTTTAATATGCAAATTTTATTCTATTGAATTAAATTATCGTGGAGGAGATGCGTGGCGTTGGCACATACCTTGTGGTGGTCCAGGGAAGGTGTAGTCTTATTCAACTACATGTTTGGTACTCGTGAGAGACTATTAGTGAATACCCTCATTGCTGGCATTTTTATCCTTGATAGTGCTACCGGTTAATTTGTGAATGAAATACTACCAGAATACCTAAGAGACTCCATTGGGATTTATGATCCCAAATTCGCAGACAGAGCCGGCCAGTGGGACAATCTTGCCAACTCTCAACTTCGACCAACTTTTCCGAACGACTGCAAACAGGCCAAATGGGATAGCCCCATAGTGGAGAGCATTGCCGCATTATTGCTGGAACAGCTTCTGGGAAATATAAAGCGCGCCTCCTAGCTGTGCAAGCTCCTCATGCCGGGGACTTCTTGTTGGCTGTCCCTAATTCTGCCTTGGGCATCCGCCTAGTCCATTGGGACCTAAGTATTGGTGTTGCCCTGCGCCTTGCTGCCCCTATCTCCATCGAACACTAGTGTTCGGTGGCTATCCCCATCGAACACTGATATCTGCGGCTATGCGTGGGCAGACCAATACGGCTGCAATGGTCTCATCTGTCGTAAGTCACAGGGAAATATTGCCAGACATGAAGCAGTCAATGACATCATCAAGAGAAGTTTGGCCACAGCTGGGTGTCCAGCACAAAGGGAACCTCAGTTGTGCAGACCTGAAAATAGTCACAAACGCCCAGATGGTGTCACCCTGCAGCCATGGAGGGATGGTAGACAGGTCGTGTGGGACTACACGTGTGCGTCTACACTGGCTGATACCTATCTACCTCACAATACAGCTGAGAAAGGCAGGGCGGCCACCTTCAGGGAGACCCAGAAAACTAATAAGCATAGGGATCTAGAACGTTGTTACAGATTCGTGCCAATAAGCTCTAAAACCCTGGGCACCTGGGGTAAATTGCACTTAAGTATCTAAAAGAGGTGGGTGAGGAAGTCATTAGGCAATCTAGAGACTCAAAAGTAGACAGTTTCCTGTTCCAGCGCCTTAATGTCGCGATCCAGAGAGGAAATGCTTGCTGCATCTTGGGCACGCACCCCACCTCCGAAGAGCTGGATGAGGTCTCTCCGAAGACCTATATATATACCTATATAATATATTATATATATATATATATATATATATATATATATATATATATATATATATATATATATATATATATATATATATATATATATATATATATACCAAATCACAAGAGTTTTTCTAACAATATAATGTTATTTTGCTCCGCGGGCCCAAAGATAAATATTTTCATCCTCTTGTTGTCATCTGGCCAGGCGGGGAAATCTTTTGAGCTCACATCTTCTGGGATTTCTCGCGGAAAATGTCAACACTGAGCCCAGAACTAGCTTTGACCTATTATTCCTCGCCTCTGTGTACACAAGAATAATATTTCATTACTTTTTCAGCTATCTCAGCTATTTTTATTTGCATGTATAGAATATGATTTTCAACCTAAACTTCCATAGCCAGTGCAGACGTGCCCTAACTGAAGATTCCAAGAGCTCTCAATCCTCAGACTTCAAGAACAAATTCAGTTTTCATGCATATTGTAAATCTTTCTTCGTAAATTTGTGATGTAGTATATCTATGTGTATAAATGGTAATATCTGTCTGTCGGAGGTTGGAGACGCTTGCGGTTAGCCTGCTCACCCAACTTTGCACTCTGACTCTTATGTGGTAGGTGCCCAACCTGGTCAGGTCAGGGGGGGGAGCAGAATCCAAGAGAAAGCAGTTTGTCATGGTCACATGCTGGCTACCAACAATGATTGTAGAAAGAGAGAGAGAGAAAGAGAGAGAAAGAGAGAGAGAGAGAGAGAGAGAGAGAGAGAGAGAGAGAGAGAGAGAGAGAGAGAGAGAGAGAGAGAGAGAGAGAGAGAGAGAGAGAGAGAGAGAGAGAGAGAGAATTTTCCTTTCATTTATAAAGAAAGTAGAGCACGAACTACATGCACGCAAAGTGAAAATTTGCTGGTAACTAAACCTGGAGCAGTTTGGTGGTAACTAAACCTCCATCAGCCTGCAAGAAATCTGTACGATGGTACAACATGGTTGCAGCTGGCAATCCCAGTCATTATGGCCGAAGAGGAGGACGAGGGAGAGAATCAGTAATAGCGAGAATCCGTCTTGGATACAAATATCCATAGAGATTTGGAATGGAAACAACAGTTGATCAGCGAAGTTGCAGAATCTGTGGTGAGAGTGATGGACACCGCCTTGACCACTATCTACGTGATTGTGAACACCTGAGAGACATTAGGAATATGTGTAGAATAATAAACCCCACATTGTTTGAGTTAGGAAAACACTATTTGTCAAATATTGATACTGTTCTTAAAAGATTTCCCCATTTTGCACCCGCAAGATAACGTAAGCTTTTAAGGGTTGATAGATGTTAATCTTCTTGTTTGAGGAGCTGTTCACTTGAGACAGTTAAGCAAGTCCCAGCTGTGTCTGGGTACAAGTGACAGGATGAACAACCCAGCGGGTTTTCTTCCTATTGGGGAGTGTTGTACATGCTGGTATGGCGGTGTGTTCACTCACAAGATGAGTGGCGCTGCCCAATAAACTCGCCCCTCGGGGCAAAATTTAAATTTAAATTTAAATTTAACTTGGCCACTCACACTGTAGGTTGCCCAAGATGGCAGTTTCTGTTGACATTGTACACATCGCTGCCAGACGTAGGAATTTAATTTACATTTCAAAACCAGGTCGGGATTCCCAACCTACGACCCTTAACAAATTTTAAATCACTCCCTAATGAAAACAGAACTGCCGGGAAGCGGACTGTTTTCATTAGACTATTTTACACCTCCTCCCGCAGGAAATTGAATGGCCGGTAATTTGCGAAGAGAGTGAGGGGACTGAAGAATGTGAGCGAGTTAGGTCGGGTATTTCTGTCGTGTAAAGTGGAGCTAGGACGTAAAAAAACAACAACCTGGTGGAACTAGATGCGACAAAAATCATTGGGAACAGAATTAATCTCACCAGTGCTGGTTAAGGAGGACGCAGAACTACTTTATCACCCATATCTAAAATTTTCAAAAAACACTTAAGACATAAGCTTTGAGGATTTTATCATGGAATGAAATATCACAACCGTATAGGACACAAGAAACAAGGAGATATGATCACAACACACAAGATACCGAGAGGAATAGGCAAGGTGGACAAGGACAGCCTCTTTAAATTGAGAGAAATTAGGACGAGAGGACATAAGTGGAAACTGGAAATGGAAATAAGTCGAAGAAATATGATGAAACACTTGTTCCCAGAGTAAAGATCATTAACAAGAATACATTGAAATAAGTATTGACTCCATCTCCTTTCCTCCATCTCACTTTTCCTCATTCTATGCTCTTCCTTCTTTCTCTATTTCATATTCGTTACAATTCGCTCTTTCTTTCTCTCTTCTGTTCCATCCGTCCCCCCCCCCCCCCACCACACAGTCGACCTGACCCGTGTGTGGTGGGGTACTGTGGGGGGGTTCCCGCCCCCACCACACAGTCGACCTGACCCGTGTGTGGTGGGGTACTGTGGGGGGGTTCCCGCCCCCACCACACAAATGAAATATCCTGAGCTGGAGAAAAATCCCTGTGTTTATTTTCCATTAAAAGCTGAGAGGGGACTTATGTTGACCTTGTCCATATATGATAACAGAAGATGATAAGCTTCATGCATCTCAATCGGTAGAGAAGATAAATGGCGGGAGATTGTAAGCTGACTCAAGATGGAAATTTTACAAACTGTATTATGAAAGCTATCAGCCAAATTATTCCGTTGCATAAGCAATGGAATAAAAGGTTAATAAAGAAAAACTCTTCACTCAAAAATACTCTGGAAATATAATCTAAAGATAATCCAAAATCTATTATTGTAATCCACCATTTGATCCGCCATTTTAGTTGTGCGATCAACTGGTTCTCACTCTGCTGACCAGAAACAACAAAATTCTATTTTAATAATAACTCTACAATATATTCCTCCGTATCATTCAAGTTCAAGTTCTAGTTCAAGTATGTTTATTGAGACAAGAAAGAAATACATCTCAAAGGGATAGAGTAGCTTAGGCTATCTCCGTATCATCAAGCTTACATTAATAAGCCAGCAGCTGACACCACACTTTTTGCTGTTGTATACACCTACTCAGATTGCTTTACTTGCAATTATGCAACACCTTCACCAAATATTGCCAATTTTGAGATGAAAGTTGCAGGTTGTGTTCAAATGCACATATACCCGAACTAGTATTGCTCGAGCAACATTGAAACTCAATAATTTTCCACGAAAATTTCTATAAGTAATATGAGAACAATTGTCAAATTGCGCTGAGTTGGTTGATACCTGGTTGATGGGGTTCTGGGAGTTGTTCTACTCCCCATGCCCGGCCCGAGGCCAGGCTTGACTTGTGAGAGTTTGGTCCACCAGGCTGTTGCTTGGAGCGGCCCGCAGGCCCTCCAATATCCTCTTAATATCTCAATAACCTTAATATCCTCCGCTTAATATCTCAATAATGCATTTAAAATGCTCATTGGATCAAAATATCGTATTCTCGGCCCTTTTGTTTATCAATCTGCTGGTTGATAGTGTTGTTGGTTTGGTACTTATGTACTCATTGCACCCTTAATGGTCCTTATATAGCAAGGGCTTGCATTTTTTAATATTAAAAAGCATTTGAGAGTCGTCTGACCGTTCATTGAGTTCGTGTTCTTTGTTGCTTCCTGCTGTACCAAAGGTCTTAGTGCCATGCGTAAATGTGTTGATGTGGTTTGTAATATTCTCATCTATGCCATTGATGTATATGATAAAGGGTTGGTCTAAAGATGAAATCTTGAGGTACTCCATTCACTACATTTTCTCCAGACAGATTCATTTCCATTTACAACTACCCTTTGCTTTCTTTGTTTTACCCATTCTAGTATTCTAACATTTATTCCATATGCTTGTAATTTCCTTGCCAGACTTTCGTGTGGTACCGTAACAAAAGCTGCAGTAAAGTCCATGTGTTCTACATGTACTGGAAGTCCTTTGTTTAGATAGCTGATTAGTGTTCCAAAAATATAAGCAGATTAGTAAGACAGGATTTATTTTAACAAAATCATGTTATGTTGAGTTTACTAGATTGTGTACTGTGAGATGGGGAATTATTCACTCCCTCGGGAGTCTTACCATGAGCTTACAGATGTGAGAAGAGGCTGATTGGTCACTAGTTTTCAACTGAGCTCTTTGTGCTTTATTTTATGATAGAACGACATTTGCATATTTCCAATCAAGGGGGACTTTCCCCTTGATCCAGAGAGTTTCTGAATAAGAGTTTTAGTGGTAGACACAGTTCATAGGTGGACTGAATTCCATCCACACTAGGGGCTTTAGATACTATTAAATTGTCAATGCTTTTCCTGATAATTTCGCACGTTGTGGGAATATCCCTTAAGTCATTCTGTTCTCTTGCATCAAACATTTGTGTTGGAGTGCTGTCTAATCTTTATAGTGTGAACATTGATGTAGAATACTCATTCAGTGTGTTGGCTGCCTTTTTTATCGTCAATTATAACTTGGTTGGCTTCGTATTTCAAGTCTCCAACCGAGTCTTTTGTCTTTATTTTACTTCTTATATAGGCATGAGAAAACTTGGATCGTTCTTAATGTTTTGAGCAAGTTTTCTTTCATACTTTGTCTAAGCTTATCTGATTCCCGGGGTGACTGAGTTTAATGCTCCAGACAGAGGAGAGGCCTTAATGCTTTTGGCTGAGTGGTCAGCATCAGCGATTCACAATCTAGGGGACCCAGATTCGATTCCCAGCCGAGACAAACAATTGTGCAGTAACTAAAGTAAAGATAACAGAAGAAAAAGAGGTGATATGATTACGACGTACAAAGTAGTATTAACACTTACAAAACAGATCACTAACCTCATGTTAGGTTACCTTGTACCTAGTACCTTGAGGTTACCTTGAGAGCCTTAACCTACCTCAAGGTAACCTCAAGGTAGGTTAAGGACCTGCCCGAAACGCTATGCGTGTTAGTGGCTTTACATGAATATAAAAAAACAAGCTTATGTAATCTCAAAAACCCATTGTACGTTCTTGTAAATAAATTATCATTATTATTATAGTTAATAGTAGCCGTATTATAGGTAATAGTAGCCGGAATCGACAAAATTGAAATAAAATCTTGAAACCTGCAATTTCAACAATAAGAGGTCACAGACTCAAGGAAACAAAGCTGTTGATGAGATATAAATTCACTTTCGCAAACAGTAGTAAACAGTTGGAAGAAGCGAGAGGGTGATTGGAGGCCCCAAACCATCAGTAGTTTAGTACTGGGAAGACGGGACACCACGAGCGTAGCTCTCATCCTGTAACTACATTTAGGCGATTACATATATATATTATATATATATATATATATATATATATATATATATATATATATATATATATATATATATATATATATATATATATATATATAATCTTTTTTTTGCTTGTAAGAGAGAGCAGGTGACCTTGCCTGAGGTGAGCGAGGCGTAACTTCTCAGGTATCCCATATCGTCTTCATGCAAAACTGAGGGTGTTGTTGTCGGAGGAGCTGGGAGGAACGCTCGGGACCAACCCATTAAACAATTACCATAAATTGCCTAGGACACGTAAACGGAGACAAACTGCTTAGTGGCACTTCCTGGGGTAAGCTAAACTCATTATCCCCAGTAATATCCTTCAACACCTCGCTTGCTTTACTTATCATAGTGATCCAAGTGCATTTTACCCAAGTTGCTGTTTCATTTAAGTACTCACCTATATGTACTCACCTATATGTGCTTGCAGGATCGAGCATTGACTCTTGGATCCCGCCTTTCTAGCTATCGGTTGTTTACAGCAATGACTCCTGTCCCATTTCCCTATCATACCTAGTTTTAAAAGTATGAATAGTATTTGCTTCCACAACCTGTTCCCCAAGTGCATTCCATTTTTCTACTACTCTCACGCTAAAAGAAAACTTCCTAACATCTCTGTGACTCATCTGAGTTTCCAGTTTCCACCCATGTCCCCTCGTTCTGTTATTATTACGTGTGAACATTTCATCTATTTCCACTTTATCAATTCCCCTGAGTATTTTATATGTCCCTATCATATCTCCTCTCTCCCTTCTTTTCTCTAGTGTCGTTAGGTTCAGTTCCTTCAGCCGCTCTTCATATCCCATCCCTCGTAACTCTGGGACAAGCCTCGTCGCAAACCTCTGAACCTTCTCCAGTTTCTTTATGTGTTTCTTCAGGTGGGGGCTCCATGATGGCGCGGCATACTCAAGACGGGTCTCACGTAGGCAGTGTAAAGCGCCCTAAAAGCTTCCTCATTTAGGTTTCTGAATGAAGTTCTAATTTTCGCCAGTGTAGAGTACGCTGCTGTGTGTATGTATGTGTGTGTGTGTTTACTTGTCTATTTGTGTCTGTAGAATCGAGCTTATCACTTGGAGACACTTTTCCAGTCGCTAGTTGCCGAATATAATGACGCCTATAACTATCATATTTCATATTTACTTTTAATTTTGAAATTAATGAATGGAGTTGGCTTCTATACAACCTTCTCGTTCAGTTCATTCCATTTTCCTAATATTCTTACGGTAAAAAGCACTGTTTAACATGACTATAGGTCATTTGTTTCTCAAGCTTCCACGCATGTGAACATTTTCACTTTTTCTTCTCTGTTTATCTCTAAATATTTTTTGTCTCTTATCATGTTGTAACGACGTGATCATGATAGGCCCTCTTCTCGTTTCTCTCCCCCTCGTTCCTTCTTTTCTCTCTCTTCCCCCTTCTTTATTATACTCCTCTTCCCTCTCTCTTACTCCCTCACTTTTCCCTTCTCTCCCCCTTTACCTTCTCCAGAGCAGCTGTCTTTCTGTAGAAGAGGTCACACACACACACACACATGCGGGACCAAAGAGCCAAAGCTCAACCCCCGCAAGCACAAATAGGTGAGTACACACAGAGTGAGAGAGCTGAGTGTGAAGTGTGAGTGTGTACTCACCTAGTTGTGCTTGCGGGGGTTGAGCTTTGGCTCTTTGGTCGCGCCTCTCAACCATCAATCAACTGATTGACGGTTGAGAGGCTCATTACCTGGGTTGAACTTTAGTAACCATTTGTCGGACCATTCCTTTCAGTTTATCTAGGTCATCTTGTAGCCTCATACTATCCTCCTCGTAAGTCTGCAGACACAAACAATGCTCTCTTCTGTCATGTGAGCGATTCTAATCATCCTATTGACTGGTCTTCCTCTAAAATAATCTTTCCTGCCTCTACTCTACAGACGCATCTTGTCTAATCTGCTCTGATACACAATCTACCCTACATGAACCGAGTCCTGGCTTTGTTGCTGCTGACTCTTCCCTTTTTCATATGTTCTAAGCTTTCTAGCAAACGTGACCTAACATAAGCCTACCCTTTTATCTTTCTCTTGTTTTCTTTTACGATCCCTGTCTTATTTCTATTATTACACCCTTTATTAAACCTTACCTTCCATATCTTTGGCCTTGCTCTTATCTTCCTCTAAGATTTCCATCTCCTCACCTCTCTCTTGTCTACTTAATACCGTTGCCTCCCTCGTCTCATCACAATCGACTTGATAATGTTCCAGAATGGACCGAAACGTCGTCGTCTCTTCAATTTCTAGTGTGTGGTTTGTTCAACATTTTTCAGCCACGTTATTGTGACTTTTCATCTACATAGTTATTTATATATATAGTATAATAACACCAAAAATAGAATTATTAATTATTCTAAGCAACTAATATACTGTCATAAGCATCTTGGTGACATGAATATATCTGAGCATTCCGATGTTCCACACATTACATAAATTTCTCAAAGGATACACTATTGAATACTGTAATAGCACTGCAAAAACCCAGAGAAATAAAATGAAACATTGGAATATGTAAAAAATATATTCGCAGCATATCCTGCATCACAGCTGGCTCAGTGCAGCCTCACCAGAGCACTTACTCGATGAATGCTCATTTTATTTATTTTATTTATCTATACAGTATATACAAGAGTTCTTACATTCTTGTACAGTCAGTCGGGCAAGTCTTTAATTCTATGTTCCCCGGAATACGACCCCACGAAAAATCGTTTAACAACAAGGTACCCATTTTACTGTTGAGTTAAACAGAGGCTACATTTAAGGATTTGTGCCCAGTAAATCCTCCTCGGCCAGGATACGAACTCAGGACAAAGCACTCGCGAAACGCCAGGCGAGCGTCTTAACCACTACACCATGGGGACTGTGTAAATCGTAACATCATTACGAGATTTCCAGGCTTCCCTATGATCAAAGTAAGTTACATAAAAAATTTTTATTATTGTTTCTGTGATCAGGGAATGCATTTTAACAATATTAGGATTTTTTTTTCCTTGCACATCGAAAATTGTTAGCTATTAACAGGTGCACAGCCTTGATAATCAAAAGTCTCTGGGATTATAGAAACCATCTAGTCTTTTCTGATACAAAAAGAGTTCATTAAATGTTACTTGCAGCATTTGCACTAAAACAGATACAGTATAAATACTATGCTCTAACTACACTGTAATTATGTTTATAATAATAAAAGAAAATATTCATAAAATTACACACAGAAATGTCTTGTTTAACAATCTAAATATTTCTCCTACAGTGAGATGTGTACTGTACAATCTTAAGAACAAGGATATTCAAAGTAATATTTGATTGGAGTAAGTTTGATGAGCCAGAATATAAAACTGTAAATTCACAGTCCTAAAGTGTGAACCGCTCTATCACGCTCTCCTCTCTTAGCATTATCTCCTGTCAGCATATGCATGAAACTGGCCGGTTCATAAGCTAGGAAATCAGCAACAGATAATGCTACACTGAGGATGAGTTTATAAATATCTTCAGTGATACACATAAAAGGAATGTAAATAATTACCCATTACTTACAAACAAAAATGAAGGTCAGTGACGTGTAACCAGTGCGACAAATGCTGACCTAGACAACAAAAATAGATCAATTCCTCCACTTTATATGCCGGTGTACTGACACTCAGTATTGGCTATAATACATTTCTTTTTGTCGTGTCTGAGGAATGCTGAGGGTTATTTATATAAATATTGCACTTGTTTGCTCCTTAGCTCCTGAAAACTAAATTTATGTTGTATTAATGAAATAAATAATATAGTATATCATGTACGTATACTCAAGCTATTAAAAAGTTTTACTAAAGAGATTTTATTAAATATACTGTAGTGTATCTAGAGAAAACTGGCTAGTGAATTAAAATCCTATTCTGATCCTCTCTTGACTTAAAAACACCATGAGCAATTACAGGAAATGATAATGAAGATACAGTAAGGCCTCAGTAATGCTAAAAATATATATATACCAGATCATCTGTTTAAACCCTTAAAACATCAGTATCTTCAGAAATTTCTATTAAAGGGCTAACATATTTATCATTCATTCATTGCATTCGGGGACAGGCAGCCAGTTTATACAGACAGTACATGTTGGCTTACGTCAAGGACCCCTCCCAGGGTTTGAATTACCCTGACTGAGTTACTGACCCTCCCAGGATACAACTCCACAACAACCTGACTAACTCCTGGGTATCTATTTACTGCTAGGTGAACAGGAGTATTAGGTTATAGGAATGCTCCCAACCATTTGTCCTGCCCAGGATTTCAACAGAAATAGTCTTTGCCTTGTGTGGTCACTACTGCATTTACCAACAAAGACTTGCAAATATATTCAAACAACTTTCAAGACTATCAAGATTATCAAGACAGGGCTTGATAATGGTCCAGGACGGACTGAAATGTCATCGTTTCTTCACTGTCTGATGTGTGGTTTGGGCATCAAGACTATAATTTTCCCATTATTCTGGCTCTACTGCTTCCATTCTATTTTTACTATATTGATGTAACTATGCAATGCCTTAAAAGAACAAAAATTGCTTTTCATATACATATTCTTAACAAGGAGACGTACACATGTACACTGCTACATTTGTGGGAAAACTAAATTAACAATTGTTCTTCAAAATATATATATTTAAAAGTCATTTAGTTCTGGGATATTTTGTGATGTAGAAACCTGCTGTAACTTACAAGTGTAAGGTTGTTATGCATCAGTAGGAAGCATTCTCTGCATGTGGCAACCAACAAAGAATGTTTAGAAATAGAAAACAAAAGCCACAGAATATGCTAAATGCAGTATAACCTCCTACTGTGCTATAACCTTCTTTCCTGTGTTATAATTTACATAATTCGTAATGCAATAATTTTACAATAATGACTAAGAAGAGATATCAAAGTAGAACAATTTAAACAGCTGAGAAATAGCAGTAAATCAAGGACCTCTCACTTGCCACACACACACACATACAAAACTACTGTAATTCAATACTTTGGATATAACAGACATATATCACTCAAAACTGTTAAGTAATATAATATAGTTTTTTGGAGTAAATTATTTAACATTTTTACAATTTACCCATCATCTCAATTACATAATTATGAGATTCCAGCATTTGCCATCAGAAAACAATTTTCAAGATAATTCAGAATCCTTCTTGCATATAAGACAAAGAATAATGTAACAATATTTTTATATCACATTAATGAAGGTAACAATAAGGAAAAGAAAAGTGGTGGTGAGCAGTGATTTTAAATGAGAAAGACCAATGTGGTTGGAAGAAACACCTTGTGGAAAGAGGAACCACAGAGAGGTGTTTGTGATGTGGCTATGATTTATACCCATACAAAACTTATTCACTGTAGCGGTTATAAATTATATACTACCATACTTTTAAATTCTACAGGTATATGGACAATAATGACAGGCAAAATTTTTAATGAAGAGGTAATGTTACCTGCAACCAGGTAAGGAAGTAATGCTAAGATAAGATGTAGTTGTATGCATTCCAAGTTGAGGTATATCACTGACATAATGAGGCTCCACACACCTCCACTACTGCTTCATCACAAGAAATAATTACATTGATCAGCAGCAGCATGTCTTTATTGACTGCCATTCTTTTTCTACCTAACTCAAAGTTGTATATGCCAACTCATCTTCATCCGATTTTTTAGTATGTTTGGACAAGGTCGTTGAAATATTTGAATGTTTCTTTGCAGCTGTGGGAAGGCGAGATCTTGTTAACTCGCTTGGACTTGACAAACCAACCATCTTCTCTTGTATTTTTAACTGTTGAAGCAAAATATAATTACTGTATATATTAGACATGATTCAGTCACATTTGGGAGATTTGAGGAAGCATCTTGGATTTCTTAAAAGATTATACAGTATATAGAATTTTGTATTAATTACATAAAGTTACCCCTGTGGAGGAATAATATATTTTTTTCATCACAATTGCACCTCCTGTGGGGTTTCAGGGCAATTAGTGCCAAACACATGCTAATTTTGACCATGTTGGATTAAAGATAGAAAGGCAGTAAAGTGTGGTATTATATACGTTAGCAAAGCCACATGAAAGCAGGAAGAAATATGACCACCAATTTTTTACAATAAATGTCACCACCATGAGATATTTAAAGAGTTTGCAGTATATATCTATACTGTATTAGAATAAACAAACTCTGTAATTAGGGTCGAATTTTAGAAGGCTTACTAACACATACTGTATCTGCTAGGAGGACTCCTATATATAGGGATGTCTGAAAAATCAATTGAAGTTGAATGCTGAGCTCAGGTGCACATTCTCTCAGAACCCAAGGTGAAACTCCATCTGGGCCAACTACTTTATTCTTACTTAGCTCCTTGAGCATTTTTTCCAGTTTGTCTCTAGATACCTCTATGTAAACTATGTTGTTCTCTGGAATTCTTATTGTCTGGTGCTCTGGTAGTGACGGTCTAACTTCTTGCAGGTCAGCATTCAATCCCCGACCGTCCAAGTGGTTAGGCACCATTCCTTCCCTCCGTCCCATCCCGAATCCTTATCCTGATTCCTTCCAAGTACTGTACTATATAGTTGTAATATTTTGGCACTTTCTCCTGATAATTCCTTCCTTCCTTCACACATTTCTTTTCATTTTCCATGAATCTGTTTCCCATTTTCAACCTCTGAATGTTACCCTTTACCTGCAATTTGCTTTTAATGAACTTATACAATGGGCTTGATCTTGCTTTATATTTGTCTACTAACCCTTTCTTAGAATTTCTTTCTGCCTCTCTTCCCAATGCTGTGTATTTGTTTTCTGCTTCTTTGTATTGCTGGAATATTTGAAGGTTTGGCCTCTTCCTATTTTGATTCCATTTTTGAGTCTTTTGGTCTCTGGCCCTCATGCAATTTCTGTTGAACCAATCCTGTTTCCTAGTTCTGCTTCTCTGCTTTGATATAAATTTTGTTCTGCCTTTATCATATATTTCACAAAAATTGACATATACTATATCTAATTTACTTCCTTGCCTAACAGCAAGTCTTTCCAATCAAATTGATTAAAGAACTTTCTAAGTTCCCATAGTGTCCTCTCCTGAAATCAGGTTTTTCAACCGCTTCAACTGCTTGGTACATAATGAGGTCATCTGCTTCAGGCTACATTGTTGAATGTGACTCCTAAATTCCAAAAGTACAATGTTCACCTTTCAAGAACATAATCCACATGCATTACACCATAATCTTTGTTTTAAATGTTCATACAAGGTGACATACCTTATTTCGGCACATACATGTACATCATTATATTTTCTTCAGAGTACATTAGTCTAATGGATATCCTATATTAACATTCTCTATACCCAATTCTATTTTCATTAACATATGTATTTAACATACGTTTTCTTTAACTCTCATCCTTCATCTGACAACATTCAAATAACTGAATCGCTGAAAATCTCTATCTAAAACTAACTCCAGTTATTGTTCACAGCCCACTCCATGACTCCTTTATCTTGCATCATGTACTTCCTCAATCATTGTAGGATACCTCTATATGCTTTTCAGTGCAAGTTTCGTTATACAAAACCTATTTTTGCACTCCCCATATAAATTTAGGTAACTGAGACTACCAAACAGACAACTTACCTCAAAAGGCATGGGTGTGTTGATGTCTTCTAGCTCCAAATACGTGCTATTTGGATCAGGTCGTGGAGGAGGTTGAGGTAATCTTTTAGTTTCATTTATACAAGCCATCTCATCAGTTTGTGAATCCTGGAAAAATGTACAGTACTTCTTTATTTTAACCATTATATTTACAGTACAACTGTATTATTACTATTATTAACACAGATTAATTTTGTATACATAAATATCCAGGAATTTATTTACCTGAATTTACGTGAGAGCCACTATCTCTCTAGTGGCCTTGATGAGGACAGGAAGCCGGTGGCTTGTTGAGGGGTCCCTGCCATTTGTCCTGATGATTTTGTCAAACTGGATTTTTAAATTCAGCAGAGTTTTGGCATTTACAGCTTTGGCGAGTAGGTGGTACCATGGGGTTATACCTCTATGGGTGAAAAAGCATCTCCTGTTTTTCTATCCTGCATTGTGGCTTGTTGAGCTTGTAACCTTTGCTCTTTGTTTATGTTACATTTGACCTTTTGAAGTTGTTGTCTGGATTAGTATATTCCATATTGTTCAATATTTTAAAAGTACTAATGAGATCAGCCCTGTCATGTCTGGTTTGCAGTGTTGTTAGCTCTGTGGCCCTCAACCATTCCTGATATGAAAATCGACTTGAATCAGGAATGATTTTTGTTGCCCGGCATTGAACCTTCTCTAAACTAAATACAGAATGTCTTTTTTAAGATGAGGTCTCCATGCTTGAATACAATAATTCAAGTGGGAGCACAGTAGAGATTATATATATAGTTCTCTTCAAACATAAGCATAAAGTAATTTGTTTATTCTATAAATTACAGATACAGCACCTTGCGTGTTCAGCCACATGCTTTCTGAACCCCACGAGACTGAGATTGAATGGATAACCTGTTGTGTTCAGTTAAGTGGTTCTTCATCCTGAAAGAGCATTGAGTGCAGTTTAAAAGGGCCAGTCCATGCTGAACCCTACCAAAGATCACTAGAGGCTTACAAAGTTAGCAAGGCCCATGCCGTAACATCAGTCACCGGGGCCACTTGCTGAACATAGTATCAAAGACTAGACACAGCCTAGTGGCATAGGCGGTTGAGAAGGGTGTAAGCAGAGCACTGTAAAACAAGCATGCAAAAACCCCATGTTACCTCTCCCAAAAGAAAAATCCTGACTGTCCCAAACATCAGATCTTCACAGAGGAGTCAAAGACCCATGCACTAGTCAGGGTTAGGCTCCCTCCACAAGAGGATGGCCTCTTAGGAACAGCCATCCGAACCACCAGGGAAGAATCCTGTCAGGACAGGGGCAACACCAGTGAGGGCACCTCGAGATGCATGCAGCGCAAGGTGAAAAGGTAATTAGGGGTCCACACAAGAAGTGAGGCACCGAAAAACAGGCACATCCAGCAAATACTAAGAAAAGAAACTTCACAAGTAAATGGGCTTCTGCAAGACATAGTCCAAGGGATGGCCATCTCTAATCTAATAAACCGGGATGCAAAAAGCACCAGTGGATATCAGAGTTCAGCCTAGCCTAGCATATTTTGCACTAGTTCAAACTGCATGCATTGAATGCATACATATATTTTCTTCACATTTTAATATTTTTACCATGGTTTTTTTCAAGTGCAGTTATGCACTGGGCTGTAAATATTATTTGTACCACAGAATGTGTAGAATATAGATACACATAGATATATTCGTGTCACTAATATGAGTTCAATATTATATTCTTCAAGCAATAAAACATACTATTTTTTTATGTTATTACATCATTATTAATATGTCATACACATATTATATAGAATACAATCAAAAGTTTTATGCAATTCTGGTGACTACTGACTACTAGTGTGTGGCATCATCAGCTGACTACTGCCACACACTAGTCAGCTGATGATGCCATCTGACAGAGCACAATGCCTCCCAATATACTATGCACATTGCTATTTCTAGCCACAATACTAATACCTACTAGTATTCTAGTAGTAAATTACAGTAACTAGAAGTGGATCTATTAGATTTTATAAAGCCCTTACAAGCAAAATAAAATTTTCAATTAAAGCCTCACTCAACTTGGTGTTCCTCTACATAAATTTCCATAAATATTTACTTTAAAATTATTCATCTGTAAGAAACTGTCTGGACTATATGCCTTATAAAATGCATCTTATGGCAACTTCCTGATAGTTGCCGGGTCTCTTCTGTACTTGCAGTTTAGCCTGGTGTACTTAGCTGTTGGTGTTGGCAGCCTACACTAAATGTAAGCAGAATACCTTGGCTGATTTAACATTCTCCCTGTGGTGGCTTTTAGCTTGTTACATAGTGATTAAGACGCTCGCCTGGCGTTTCGCGAGTGCTTTGTCCTGGGTTCGTATCCTGGCCGGGGAGGATTTACTGGGCGCAAATCCTTAATTGTAGCCTCTGTTTAGCTCAACAGGAAAATGGGTACTTGGTTGTAAAAACAATTTTTCGCGAGCTCGTATTCCAGGGAACATAGGATTAAGGACTTGCCTGAAATGCTACGCATACTAGTGGCTGTACAAGAATGTAAGAACTCTTGTATATATAAATAAATAAAAAATTAAAATAAATACTTTGAAGAAACTTTTCAAAAACTGTCTTGAATGTATTGACCGGTTATACCTGCTTGCATGCTGAAAGCTGTAGGCTCTGAGTTCTGATTCAGAACTATGTTCACTTCTCTTAAATGCATCTTAATGCATTATTTAGATTTTAAACCATTAATCTTCCTTGGATTCTCTAGCCATCAACTTAGCACATTTCATTCAATTAAGATTTAATACAAATCTAGTTTAATACTGTACTTACCTCTCTCACCTTAGGCTGTGGATGATTGTCCGAGGTGTCTGGTAATGAATACACATTGTCAAGTGATGTACCTATAAAGGAAATAAAAACACACAATTAATTTGCTTATAATGTACTGTATCCTTCACACTGAACTATTTTCATTTACAAATACACTCATTAAGAAATCCGCAGGAGCAGTGATGAGGGTTAGATCCTATGTGGTTGATGTTCCCACGCATACACTTCTAGTGACCAGACCACGACATGGTATCGTGTTCATGTCGTGGTTCTACTTACCACTAAACAAATTAATAATTAAGTTTCTAAACTTACGTCTTAGCAAATTAAAGAATTGTTCCACCACAGATTTACGTCGGGCAACACCAGGAGTTGAAGAAGTATTTGGTTCTGGTGTTCCACTTTGTGATGGTGACACCTCTCCTGTCTCAGTTTCTGAAAATTAAATGAATAAACTGAAGCATTTGAAATACAGTATGGATAATAATATATGATAGTAATATATGGATACAGAATGACTGATAGTGGATAAGACATGCACATCAATACTATGGAAGATTTACACAAAATTATGTTCAGAGTTTATGAAAAGCCTATTCCTACGAAAGTTTATGCTGATGCTTTGTGCTTTGCCAGGATGACAACATAATAAGGAAGGGCACAAATAAACTGAAAAGGCACTGTCGGTCGGCCGAGCGGACAGCACGCTGGACTTGTGATCCTGTGGTCCCGGGTTCGATCCCGGGCGCCGGCGAGAAACAATGGGCAGAGTTTCTTTCACCCAATGCCCCTGTTACCTAGCAATAAAATAGGTACCTGGGTGTTAGTCAGCTGTCACGGGCTGCTTCCTGGGGGTGGAGGCCTGGTCGAGGACCGGGCCGCGGGGACACTAAAAAGCCCCGAAATCATCTCAAGATAACCTTAAAATAACACTAACCTGTAAATTCGTTGCCAGAATCCTTCACTTTATTTGAGTCTAATTTATTTTTGACTTCAACAATCTTGTCCTGGTTCTTCTCAACAAAAGTCTTGATGTTTGTCTTCTCCATCCAGGCTGATACAAGGTTGTACACGTCTGCACTATACTCTGAAGTAGGAAATAAATAAATTAGTTACCTGTTCTAATGTACAGTGGCGGCTCAATTAACGAGTTTAATCCGTTTCGGCACCGAGCTCGTCATGTGGAAAACTCGTCTTGTGAAATAACAACAAAACTGTCGTCGGAGGTGTCCGAGAACCAGCGGGAACGCTCGTTAATAGAGCGAAGGCTTGTCAGTCGAGGCACATTTTCTGAGAGTGGCTTGCTCATTACTCAAAATGCTCGTAACTGGAGCCGCTCGTCACTTGAGGTCACACTGTATTTAAATACTGTATATAAACATAATGATACTAAATTTTTTTACAATAAACAAATAGTGATGAAAGTTACCAACTAGAAATGATTAATGGCATATTTAGTAAATTTCTGGGTGCAGTAGTAGTTAAAGAGAAACTGATAAAATAAATATTAATGTCAATCAAATGCACCTCATCCATAAATACATGAGATATTACATGGAAAGAAAATATATGTACACAGAAGGCTTTCAGTTAATACAAAACAGTATTTTTCACTTTCATTCCATAAAGAACCAAAATCAATATCAATCACTCTTTGATACCTGACATGTACATAAAAAAAATTATTGCTATGGACTTTGAGCTGATGGTACTTACCTGGCCCATTCATTGCTATATATTCATCATTTTGATATACAATTTTTTCACTTTCAATTTGTTGTTCAGTAGATGGTGAAGGTGGGTGAAGTAATGTCTCTGGAGAGGGAGGCGGCGGCAAGGTTGGAGAACATACATGGTCCTCTCGCACTTG